>NW_022881545.1:0-102500 GCF_004382145.1 Drosophila mauritiana
AATCGCTTGAAAGTTTAAAACGGTACCATGGTTGGTTAGAGCATCGTGTGCTGCTCCCATGATTTTATTACGTAAAATTGTTAAAGCGATAAAATATTGTTCACTTTCAATTTTATATAGACTCATTGCGGTTTCCGCCGCTTCTCTCCAGCCTACATATTGGGTTGTTTCTCCTGTGAACTTTGGTAAGGATTTAATTACTTCTAATGTAGTTTCGCATTTATGGTTTGGTCTATTGTTTGGATCTTATAGTCTTCTACCTCATTTTTGTTAGCGGCTAACTGCTCTTCTAACCCTTCAAGTTTTCTGGTTACTTCACTCAACTGTACATTTATTAATCTGTTTATTAATTCCATTGTCAGATTACTGGCGCTGGATATCCCGCCGCAGAAAGGGTTGATACTGAACCTCCGGTTGCCATTGTTAAATTTAAATTATCAAAACTATTTATCAAATCTTCCAGATTGTTTTAAATTAAATTGATATTGTAATATTTAATTTCAAAGTAGTATTCTCTGTTTCTTAATCTTAATTTTTTTAAATTTTATTTAAAGACTTAGTGTTGTTTTTATCTGCTCACGATACTTTCCGTGGGAGTTCTTCCTTCAGCGTAGTTGGTGGAGGGTTGGGGTCTTCCTTCAATTGGTTGTTCTTAATAATTCTTTTTTGGTGTCTTCCTTCAATTGGTTGTTCTTAATAATTCTTTTTTGGAGTCTTCCTTCAATTGGGTCGTCTTGATAATTATTTATTGGGGTCTTCCTTCAATTTTTTATATAGCCTTTTTATTTTTGAATTTGAATTTTGAAATTGAATTTGTTTGAATTTCTTTGGTTTCGTAGTTGAGTTCTGAATTTTTATTATGTTATGTTTATGTTATTATTGTTTATTATGTTCTTGTAATTTGTATTAAGTATTCAGTCCACCTTTTTATGTTAAATACTTAATTGGATTATTGCATTTATTGATTTCCAATTAAGTTTTTTATCACGATCACTTTCACATTAGTTAGGCGTCGTTGTATTGTTGTGGATGTTTTAATTTTTCCACTAAAAATATGGATTGTTGGCGGCGCGAGTTCCGTTTTATTTTTAACTTATTATCGTTAATATTTATTTAGAACTTTTGAATACGCCGCCCCACGTTGGGCGCCAATTAAAATTGTTACTCTTTATTTATTTAAAAAAATAAATTTTATTTTTTATTATTTAACATTTATTTGGTGATAAACTTTTTCACTTATACTATTACGAGACACTTGGTAACTTATGTTTAACTTCGAGCTGTTGACGATCTCGTCCCGATTCAGACTCCCGATTCAGACTGACTGGTCTTCAAATTCTAAGTCCTAATCCAATCAACCTCGGCCAGAAGCATTTCTTTCGGAAAATTACCGAACTTTCGATAAAAGCTTTATGCTGGAAATTTTCCACTGCATTGTGAAATTCAATTATGCTGATCGATGCAATTTTTGATTGATACGCAATAAGTCGGCCGTGGCTTGGTCTCCAAGCGGAAGCTGTGTTTACGTTAAGTTTGGGTTGCTTAAGTTAGCGGGTAGCTGAGTGCTGGCAAAGGCAATGACAAAAACAAAGACAAGGGCAATTCCGACGAGATTGAGAATTGGAATTTGTTTATAAATTGTGGAAGGGAGCTATGTTCATGGGTTGGATAACTTGCATGCAAAAAGCCACACCAAACAGAACTGCGAACAACGCACAAAAGGGAGAGGAAACAAAACACAAATACGAAAAATCCAAAAGGCTTAGTATATTTGTTTAAACTACTGCACAAATCACAAAGAATCGCCAGAGTTACCGATATCGCAGTACAGAGTATACACGATTCGGTACCACCCGCCAAGCCGCCAAAACAGTCATTGCCCTTATGAGCTGATTCGAAACTGCTACTATGTTGCAAATGCAGACACAGCACTTTGACAGGATGTGATTGCGACAATTCTCGCTTAAGAAACAAGGACCGCCGCACCAGCACTTCGATATATACATGTTGCCAACGAACACTAGAATTCTTTTGTAAACATTTAGCTTAGCTTAAGTCTGGAAAATAAAAGCATAAATAAAAGTTCCATTCTGGACGCCAAAAACTGAGATTGGCTTATTTCGGAGATCTCAATTTATTTTTGGGCAACCTTTTCCACACCCGGTCTACCTAGCACACTGGTATCTGGCGCAGTCGGATTAAGAACTCTACAACCTCAAGGACTTCAGGAAGAATCATATCATTATCCTAGTATTGTAAGTAATTATTTAGTGAAATAGTGATGTGATAGTGATGTGAAAGTTGTGTAAGAATGAGAAAAAAAAAAAAAAAAAATGATAATTATAATAAATATAATAAAAATAAAATATAAAAAATAATAATACAAAATAATACTGAGGCTAGTCAAATCATACTTTGACATGCCGGATGTCGATAGATATTGGGGACAAGAAATGAGAAAAATTTAATGACCGGTTCGGCGGCTTTAGGTTGTTGGAGTGGGCATGCCAAAAATTTACAAGACTAATTAAATTGTAAAAAATATCAACAAATTATTCAAAAGAGGGGTCGTGACAGTTTTGTGCAATTTGTATGTATGTGGTCGTAGCCTCCATTATGCGGGTAGAGCGTTCGTCCTCTATAGAAGACGATTCAACGCAAAGTGGCTTCTCATAACCATATCTAAATCCACGTCGGTTCTGTTCTAGATATGTCCCCGGTCCAACGCAGGCAAAATTCTTTCTCCAGTCCAGCCAGCTCGAATTCATCAGGTTCGTCCCCCAGCGAAAACTTATGCAGCGACTTTTTAACGAAACAGCGCCTTTGAAGGCTCCTTTCCATGAAAGGGAACTGGCCAAACGCCTGATGTTTCCTCGTGCCTATCCGTCGTTTTATTCCCAACTATGTCGTTTGATGTATAAGCGTGGAGCAGAGCGTGTTGAATTCTTCTACAGTAGGTACTCTCTAAGACCGCTGACATTGTCTCAATAGACTGAGAGCTTGCGGTACAATATCAAAAATATGCTTTGTTTCGTTACCTCGGCATAGTATCTAGGGCGTATGTAAACCTATGCGTAGGACAGAAACAATATCTTTGGACTTACGGCACAACGGCAAGATTTCATTTGTTGACGTAACACTGTGAGTCCGAGAACTTTTAATTCCCCCGATATGAACCCAGCTGCCATTGAGAAGGGCAGTCCTTTAAATACAACAAGGAAGTCCCGATTCTCCTTAAGCTGAAAAGTGCCATTTGGTTTTTGTCCAATGTTTTTCACCCCTGGAATTCTAATTGGGGAGGGTTGGGACATTCTTTTGTCCTTCAAATTCATGCATTCAACAAACAGTGTGGAAAATCCTCCTCTGAGTTAGAAACAATGGACACGCAAGCTACGTACGCTTTCATGCTGGAATCCCAGAATCCATGAACATCTACGGTGACCGCACTAATCTGGAATAGGTTAAACGGCTTACATCCACAAAATTTCTTCTGATTTTCATCCAGGTCGATTGCAACTCTAAAAAAAGACTTTCGTCCCAGTTCAGTTTAGCCGTCCACAATTCTTGCAAGAAAGTGTTGCATTTAGCAACTGCAGGTCCGATGAGACCAGGAGTGTCAAAGATATGAGCAATAGTCGATAAAAAAAATCTATAAATCGATTTTCCTTGCTTTAGCAATAAACTTGTGTACTTGTGTTAGAAGACAATTTTCGGGCCGAAATCAATTTTTTATTTTCAATCAAAGCTAGCAATTCACATATTTTGAGTTTTAGCCAATTTCCTTGCAAGACTTCTACAGAGTACTATTAGCCGTATTGTTGGTTTATTTAGAAAATAAGACACCCGCGCAATATTAAATTGTGATCGTTTAATAAGGACATGAACTCAGTAAGAGTACATACATAAGGATATGAAGATAATGCAATGTTGCCAGATCGTTGGATTGCAGTTTACAAACAAAAGATATTCAATATTCTTCTTACTCTATATTCAACAAGTACCTTTTATAGCATTAATATTAGGATCATCAATAATTCAACTTATAAATAAAATAAAGTTGCAATTTGGTATTGTTTTTATTAGTTTGGTTATTTAAATCATAAATTTCCCAGAAGAGAAAATACATTTTAAAATATATACGTCATAAGGATATTACAAACATGCGTAGTTAAAATTAAATATTTATAATACACCAAAGAATGGATGTCTACTAGACAATGTCTTCTCTAATTTTTAACGCGTCGAAAACTGAATACCCTAATGCCAATTATTCTAATATAAAGTCATTTTTAAAATTTATTTTGTGATTGTGAGTACATAGATTTGGCTATTATTATAACTTTAAGGCAATGTAAAAAAAAAATGTAAGTAAAATTCGAGAGAGCCTGGAGCCACCATAGGGCCAGTCCGAAAAAATCGTGTGAAAAAATGTCGTATGGTGTTAATCTTGTTATTGTAGTGTCTTTGGTTAATCCTTAATACTTTTACCAGCCAGGAAAATTTATGGAAAAAATAAACCAGGACCGTAATCAGTTAAGGGGTTAAAATTAAGGTAGTGCCAATGGTGCCGTATGCTAGACCATATGGGATTTGACTTGCGAAAGTGTCTTTCGTAACCGCAGCAATGTAGCCAATTAATCTTTATAAGTCATTTGATCCTGTCAGTATCAACAACATGTATCATCATTTCATCGCTGGAAGGCCTTTCAACGCTTGAACTGAACATATGTGAGAGCAATTCCGATAACTTATTGCCGTAACTTATAGTTACGAAATATATATAAAGCAATTGCAAATAACCGAGCTTGAAATACTATCCCTTTATCGGAACTAAAACTTTTTATTCGCATAAAGTGATCTCATCATTATCTTATTATTCAAAATATTACTATATTACTATTATGCATAGTTTTTTTATGTAGAGTGCAGACGTATCTACATGCGAACGCACCGCGGTGTGTATTTTCGGAGTGTTATTCGCTGTGAAAAGTTTTTAAAATTCCTAGCGTACGTGTGATAAACGAACGCATGTTTATGCGACGTGATTTTAAGCTGCAAATTGCATTTAGTTGTTTTGCAATAGTGAAGAACTGATACACGTGGTCAGCCATTCAGCAGACTTTTGTTACCAGTCGACGGCCAACTCATCCGCTTGAACAGCTGTTCAAGTGGTGTGTGTCTTGGATGAACTGGTTAATATTATAACTATTCCTTTAGTCACAAATTCCGCAGTTCCGCCAGCAGTTGGCGATTGTCAAACAGCTTACTTAGGATTGCGTTCGAGTTCCCGCGTATTACGCACGTCTTTTTGCTGCGCTGCGCGATTTTCGACATATACGAGTCCGGTCAGCCGTAAACTGCTACAAAACCTGCAAATCCACACTGGGTGTTGTGCCGCGGTTCTGAGCGTCACGGTGTCGTTTCGGAATTCACGAATGATCCAGTAAATTTGCAATTAATCAGATCAGCTGCATCAGATAAGACAGCTGATAGCATTGCCAGCCTTTCGCAGTGGACGAGCTGGTAAGTCTGGCGGTTAGATCTACCCTCGCGTCGGAGGAGTTACTTTTGGACGATTCCCGTAACTCGGAATTCTTATGTGTAAAGCTGTCTTTTTCCGACAGATAGTTTATATTACGTACTCCTATATTCCGCCATCTTCTGAATTCCCAGAATATCAGAATCATCTGTCCACTATCCAGTCCATCTTGAATAAACTTTCTGACAGGGTCACGGTGTCGTTTCGGAATTCACGAATGATCCAGTAAATTTGCAATTAATCAGATCAGCTGCATCAGATAAGACAGCTGATAGCATTGCCAGCCTTTCGCAGTGGACGAGCTGGTAAGTCTGGCGGTTAGATCTACCCTCGCGTCGGAGGAGTTACTTTTGGACGATTCCCGTAACTCGGAATTCTTATGTGTAAAGCTGTCTTTTTCCGACAGATAGTTTATATTACGTACTCCTATATTCCGCCATCTTCTGAATTCCCAGAATATCAGAATCATCTGTCCACTATCCAGTCCATCTTGAATAGGTAGTTCTAGGTAGGTAGTTCTAGGTGATTTTAATATACCTGGCACAATGTGGTCCCCAGAAAAACAATCGAATATCCTTCTCCCTTTAGCACAACATGACTTTATTGACAGCTTGCTCGACTTATCGCTGTCGCAAGTTAATTATATTCCAAATTCTCTTGGTCGACTTTTGGATCTATGTTTTGTAACAAGTCCTGAAAGTGTGTTTCTGTCCAGGGTAGTACCTTTTATTCAACCTGAAGATCCATATCATCCTTCTTTCGAGGTGGCAATCGACATAGGTACGGCATTAAAAGTAAATTCAGAGAAGTCAACAAAGCGAATCCCTGTTTTCGCAAGGCAAATTTTCGGAGGCTAAACAATTTTATAGCTGGCTTTAATTGGTCCGATCTTTACTCCTGCAACATAATGGCGGATGCGATTAATATGTTTTATACCGCAATTGAATCATTTTTTGACTATTGTGTTCCGATGTACTATCCGTCAATCTCTAAACCTCCTTGGTTTAATAAAGAGTTGACACATGTAAGAAATATAAAGTCCAGACTCTATATGAAATTTAAAAATACCGGTTCTCAGTCCATCCTTTGTAAATATTTAAGCGCTCGGTTAAACTTTACCGTGCTTAATGCTCAGTGCTATAAAAATTATTTAAACCGTTGTAAGTTCCAGTTTGCACAGGATCCGAAACAGTCTTATAATTTCGTTAGCACTAAGCGAAAAACAAGTTCTTACCATTCCTCGCTATTTTTTGAAAACACTACGGTTACATCGGATCAGGCAATAGCCGATCTATTCGCCAAGTTTTTTCAAACAACATATTCAACTTTACCTCATTCCGAACAGATTCTGTGCGGAAGCCTTGTGCAAGCCTCTACTGAAACTGTTTACCTTATCTTTGGAATCTTCACAATTCCCTCATATATGGAAGGAGTCCTTTGTGATTCCTCTTCACATAAAAGGTAGCAAACTGGATGCAAGCAATTACAGAGGAATCTCTATATTGTCGGCTATACCAAAACTTTTCGAAAATGATATCACTCCTCATTTGCAGCACCTTTGTAGACCAATCATATCACCGTGTCAACGCGGTTTTATGAAACGCAGATCTACAACCACTAACCTCTTGGAGCTAACTTCTTTCGTAATACAGGGTTTCAAAAATAATCTTCAAACAGATGGCATCTGCACTGATTTTAGTAAAGCATTTGACTCTGTTAATCATTACCTTTTAATAAGAAAACTTGATCTTATAGGTTTCCCTGTTGATCTTCTAAATTGGATTTCAAGCTATCTGAATGGCAGGACACAACAAGTCCTCTTTAAAAATTCTTTATCTTCAATTCTCCGAGTCACATCCGGTGTCCCACAAGGGAGCCATTTTGGTTCTTTTTACCTTATTCATTAACGACCTCCCCTTAATAATAAAACATTCGCGTGTACTTATCATATGTACGCAGACGATGTTAAATTATGTCTCCAGTACAAGGACACTTCGGGCCATTTGGACGTATAATCCGATCTAGACCGATTTGACTTACACTCTAAGTGGGTGCTCTTTGGACAGAATAACACGAGTTGATGATCTTGGTGTTCTTCTGGACCATATTTCGTCTATTGTCAATAAGGCCAGGGGTGTGCTTGGTTTTATAAAAAGGTGGTCTAAAGAATTTGATGATCCTTACTTGACTAAAACCTTATTTATTTCGTTAGTCCGTCCGATTGTCGAGTACGGATCACCTGTTTGGAGTCCACAACACGCAGTCCACTCGGACCGCATTGAAGCGGTCCAAAAAAACTTCTTACTTTTTGCCTTGCGGCAAATTGGGATGCAAACCGTATTACCTCCTTATTCCAGTAGACTACTTTTAATTAATTTACCGTCCCTAGCTAACCGTAGAACTATTCTTGGAACAGTCTTTATTTGTAAGCTTATTCGTGGGGATGTTGAGAGTCCCGACTTGATCAGTCGGCTTAACTTCTCGGTTCCAAGTAGATTCACTAGAAACTATGTACCCCTTATCTTAAATCATCTAATTATGAGTTGCATGACCCTTACAGAGTTTTATGTTCTGACTATAATAGACTTTATTCTATTATCTGTAATCTTGACTTTCTGCCGCTATTAAAGCAATCAATTTTATCTTTTCTATTACATAATTAGATCCTACTAACACAAATATTTAACATAGTTATTTTACATTATATTCATTTCCTCGTTCCTATTCTCTTTTTTATATCGCGTCTATATCTTCTCGCGAATCGAGCCGTACGATACACGGCAGCGCCCCTCGGTCGGTTGGGCGGGAGGTGTGGCCGTAGTTGTAGTTCTTTATATCGCATCAATTAGTATCATCCTACCGACTGCGCCACTTAAGCAGTTATTAATTTGTCAGTCGAATAAATGATCCGTCAATAACATAGACAAAGATCAACGCTGAAACAACTTTAAATCGAAACACGAACAATTTCGGTGAACGTTTTTATACGAATTGACTTTGAATGAAGCGGGACCTCCTCCTCAAATTGGATCAAATAAAGAAGAGCTCAAACACAAATAATCTTTCTCATTGTCATCAACGCGGGGCGTAACTACACATTAGTCAGTATGAATCGTTCAGTTCCCTCTGAACTTAACATTATGTGTAGCTTAAAAGATATTATGGATTCTGTTCCTCAATTATAATTATTTTTTTTTTTTTTTTCGCACGGGTCCCACGCTCACACCTCCCGCCCAACCGACCGAGGGGCTATGCCGTGTATCGTACGGCTCGATTCGCGAGAAAACGGAGACGAAGAAATTAACATAAAGTAATAAATAATAATAAATAATGTAACTAAATAATAACATAACTCTAATAAATATTAGTGTTAATAGGATCTAATTATGTACTAAACAAGTTAAAATTGATTTCTTGACATCTACTTTATTTTAAACCCTGTATTACGAAAGAAGTTAGCTCCAAGAGGTTAGTGGTTGTTGATCTGCGTTTCATAAGACCGTCCTGAAACGGTGATATGATTGATCTACAAAGGTGCTGCAAATGAGGACCGATAACAATTTCAAAAAGTTTTGGGATAGCCGACAATTTAGAGATTCCTCTATAATTGCTTGCATCCAGTTTGTTACCTTTTTTATGCAGAGGAATCACAAAGGACTCCTTCCTATATGAGGAAACTGTGAAGATTCCATAGATAAGGTAAACAGTTTCAGTAGAGGCTTGCAAGACTTCCGCACGGAATCTGAGCACACAGCCAGGGATATACAAATTTACCGTGGAGAGATTATGCTATCTTAGGTGTAAGGAGTTCATGGGGATGAATTCTCTTCAGACGTCGGAGGGAAATAGGGTCGAGAAGATCATTCGCCAACGTGTTCGGCTGGGCGCTAATTCTGTCGGCATATAGGCTGCTGTGGAAATTTATTTTGTCTCCCAATGGGACAACTTTTAAGTCCCTTTTAATAATTTGGTTGCTTACATACCAGGGTAGCCCAGATGCATGTCGTGCCGCTCGCGATTGTATTACTCTAAGCCTATTGAGCTGAGTCTTAGAGGCAGTTCCCAACACTTGGATGGCGCAGGTCAGTGTTGGACCTAATATGACTTTTATTAAGAGAGCCTTATCTCTAGCTACGCCAAAACTGTTGATCAGTTCTTTCAAGCCACCTTTAGTTTGGCGTATAAACGATTTCATCACGTACGCCACCACAAGGCAAGCATCACAACAGTAATTTAGATATTGACCGTTTGCTAGGTCATCACTTGTTCGGCCATTAAAACCAGAGCACTTAGTATGCACCATTTTATCACATAGCCAACAAATCATTTTTGGATGCTCAGGTTTTATAACCTGGCAGCAATTTTTATAAAAGCAGACAACATTTGTTATTTCCATGTTTGTCTAAAATCAGACCGCTGTGCAAAAAAAAACCAGATCAAAACTTCTGCACGCTCAGAAAATTTAGATTTTGTGTGAGAGAGCGAGAGAATAGGCAGTTTATATGCATGCAAAAAGCCACACCAAACACAGGGACATACAAATGTACCGTGGAGAGATTATGCTATCTTACGTGTAAGGAGTTCATGGGGATGAATTCTCTTCAGACGTCGGAGGGAAATAGGGTCGAGAAGATCATTCGCCAACGTGTTCGGCTGGGCGCTAATTCTGTCGGGATATCGGCTGCTGTGGAAATTTATTTGGTCTCCCAATGGGACAACTTTTAAGTCCCTTTCCATAATTTGGTTGCTTACATACCAGGGTAACCCAGATGCATGTCGTGCCGCTCGCGATTGTATTACTCTAAGCCTATTGAGCTGAGTCTTAGAGGCAGTTCCCAACACTTGGATGGCGCAGGTCAGTGTTGGACCTAATATGACTTTTATTAAGAGAGCCTTATCTCTAGCTACGCCAAAACTGTTGATCAGTTCTTTCAAGCCACCTTTAGTTTGGCGTATAAACGATTTCATCACGTACGCCACCACAAGGCAAGCATCACAACAGTAATTTAGATATTGACCGTTTGCTAGGTTCACTTGTTCGGCCATTAAAACCAGAGCACTTAGTATGCACCATTTTATCACATAGCCAACAAATCATTTTTGGATGCTCAGGTTTTATAACCTGGCAGCAATTTTTATAAAAGCAGACAACATTTGTTATTTCCATGTATGTCTAAAATCAGACCGCTGTGTAAAAAAAAAACCAGATCAAAACTTCTGCACGCTCAGAAAATTTAGATTTTGTGTGAGAGAGCGAGAGAATAGGCAGTTTATGTGCATGCAAAAAGCCACACCAAACACAGGGATATACAAATGTACCGTGGAGAGATTATGCTATCTTACGTGTAAGGAGTTCATGGGGATGAATTCTCTTCAGACGTCGGAGGGAAATAGGGTCGAGAAGATCATTCGCCAACGTGTTCGGCTGGGCGCTAATTCTGTCGGCATATCGGCTGCTGTGGAAATTTATTTGGTCTCCCAATGGGACAACTTTTAAGTCCCTTTCCATAATTTGGTTGCTTACATACCAGGGTAACCCAGATGCATGTCGTGCCGCTCGCGATTGTATTACTCTAAGCCTATTGAGCTGAGTCTTAGAGGCAGTTCCCAACACTTGGATGGCGCAGGTCAGTGTTGGACCTAATATGACTTTTATTAAGAGAGCCTTATCTCTAGCTACGCCAAAACTGTTGATCAGTTCTTTCAAGCCACCTTTAGTTTGGCGTATAAACGATTTCATCACGTACGCCACCACAAGGCAAGCATCACAACAGTAATTTAGATATTGACCGTTTGCTAGGTTCACTTGTTCGGCCATTAAAACCAGAGCACTTAGTATGCACCATTTTATCACATAGCCAACAAATCATTTTTGGATGCTCAGGTTTTATAACCTGGCAGCAATTTTTATAAAAGCAGACAACATTTGTTATTTCCATGTATGTCTAAAATCAGACCGCTGTGTAAAAAAAAAACCAGATCAAAACTTCTGCACGCTCAGAAAATTTAGATTTTGTGTGAGAGAGCGAGAGAATAGGCAGTTTATGTGCATGCAAAAAGCCACACCAAACACAGGGATATACAAATGTACCGTGGAGAGATTATGCTATCTTACGTGTAAGGAGTTCATGGGGATGAATTCTCTTCAGACGTCGGAGGGAAATAGGGTCGAGAAGATCATTCGCCAACGTGTTCGGCTGGGCGCTAATTCTGTCGGCATATCGGCTGCTGTGGAAATTTATTTGGTCTCCCAATGGGACAACTTTTAAGTCCCTTTCCATAATTTGGTTGCTTACATACCAGGGTAACCCAGATGCATGTCGTGCCGCTCGCGATTGTATTACTCTAAGCCTATTGAGCTGAGTCTTAGAGGCAGTTCCCAACACTTGGATGGCGCAGGTCAGTGTTGGACCTAATATGACTTTTATTAAGAGAGCCTTATCTCTAGCTACGCCAAAACTGTTGATCAGTTCTTTCAAGCCACCTTTAGTTTGGCGTATAAACGATTTCATCACGTACGCCACCACAAGGCAAGCATCACAACAGTAATTTAGATATTGACCGTTTGCTAGGTCATCACTTGTTCGGCCATTAAAACCAGAGCACTTAGTATGCACCATTTTATCACATAACCAACAAATCATTTTTGGATGCTCAGGTTTTATAACCTGGCAGCAATTTTTATAAAAGCAGACAACATTTGTTATTTCCATGTTTGTCTAAAATCAGACCGCTGTGCAAAAAAAAAACCAGATCAAAACTTCTGCACGCTCAGAAAATTTAGATTTTGTGTGAGAGAGCGAGAGAATAGGCAGTTTATATGCATGCAAAAAGCCACACCAAACACAGGGACATACAAATGTACCGTGGAGAGATTATGCTATCTTACGTGTAAGGAGTTCATGGGGATGAATTCTCTTCAGACGTCGGAGGGAAATAGGGTCGAGAAGATCATTCGCCAACGTGTTCGGCTGGGCGCTAATTCTGTCGGGATATCGGCTGCTGTGGAAATTTATTTGGTCTCCCAATGGGACAACTTTTAAGTCCCTTTCCATAATTTGGTTGCTTACATACCAGGGTAACCCAGATGCATGTCGTGCCGCTCGCGATTGTATTACTCTAAGCCTATTGAGCTGAGTCTTAGAGGCAGTTCCCAACACTTGGATGGCGCAGGTCAGTGTTGGACCTAATATGACTTTTATTAAGAGAGCCTTATCTCTAGCTACGCCAAAACTGTTGATCAGTTCTTTCAAGCCACCTTTAGTTTGGCGTATAAACGATTTCATCACGTACGCCACCACAAGGCAAGCATCACAACAGTAATTTAGATATTGACCGTTTGCTAGGTTCACTTGTTCGGCCATTAAAACCAGAGCACTTAGTATGCACCATTTTATCACATAGCCAACAAATCATTTTTGGATGCTCAGGTTTTATAACCTGGCAGCAATTTTTATAAAAGCAGACAACATTTGTTATTTCCATGTATGTCTAAAATCAGACCGCTGTGTAAAAAAAAAACCAGAGCAAAACTTCTGCACGCTCAGAAAATTTAGATTTTGTGTGAGAGAGCGAGAGAATAGGCAGTTTATGTGCATGCAAAAAGCCACACCAAACACAGGGATATACAAATGTACCGTGGAGAGATTATGCTATCTTACGTGTAAGGAGTTCATGGGGATGAATTCTCTTCAGACGTCGGAGGGAAATAGGGTCGAGAAGATCATTCGCCAACGTGTTCGGCTGGGCGCTAATTCTGTCGGCATATCGGCTGCTGTGGAAATTTATTTGGTCTCCCAATGGGACAACTTTTAAGTCCCTTTCCATAATTTGGTTGCTTACATACCAGGGTAACCCAGATGCATGTCGTGCCGCTCGCGATTGTATTACTCTAAGCCTATTGAGCTGAGTCTTAGAGGCAGTTCCCAACACTTGGATGGCGCAGGTCAGTGTTGGACCTAATATGACTTTTATTAAGAGAGCCTTATCTCTAGCTACGCCAAAACTGTTGATCAGTTCTTTCAAGCCACCTTTAGTTTGGCGTATAAACGATTTCATCACGTACGCCACCACAAGGCAAGCATCACAACAGTAATTTAGATATTGACCGTTTGCTAGGTTCACTTGTTCGGCCATTAAAACCAGAGCACTTAGTATGCACCATTTTATCACATAGCCAACAAATCATTTTTGGATGCTCAGGTTTTATAACCTGGCAGCAATTTTTATAAAAGCAGACAACATTTGTTATTTCCATGTATGTCTAAAATCAGACCGCTGTGTAAAAAAAAAACCAGAGCAAAACTTCTGCACGCTCAGAAAATTTAGATTTTGTGTGAGAGAGCGAGAGAATAGGCAGTTTATGTGCATGCAAAAAGCCACACCAAACACAGGGATATACAAATGTACCGTGGTGAGATTATGCTATCTTACGTGTAAGGAGTTCATGGGGATGAATTCTCTTCAGACGTCGGAGGGAAATAGGGTCGAGAAGATCATTCGCCAACGTGTTCGGCTGGGCGCTAATTCTGTCGGCATATCGGCTGCTGTGGAAATTTATTTGGTCTCCCAATGGGACAACTTTTAAGTCCCTTTCCATAATTTGGTTGCTTACATACCAGGGTAACCCAGATGCATGTCGTGCCGCTCGCGATTGTATTACTCTAAGCCTATTGAGCTGAGTCTTAGAGGCAGTTCCCAACACTTGGATGGCGCAGGTCAGTGTTGGACCTAATATGACTTTTATTAAGAGAGCCTTATCTCTAGCTACGCCAAAACTGTTGATCAGTTCTTTCAAGCCACCTTTAGTTTGGCGTATAAACGATTTCATCACGTACGCCACCACAAGGCAAGCATCACAACAGTAATTTAGATATTGACCGTTTGCTAGGTCATCACTTGTTCGGCCATTAAAACCAGAGCACTTAGTATGCACCATTTTATCACATAACCAACAAATAATTTTTGGATGCTCAGGTTTTATAACCTGGCAGCAATTTTTATAAAAGCAGACAACATTTGTTATTTCCATGTTTGTCTAAAATCAGACCGCTGTGCAAAAAAAAAACCAGATCAAAACTTCTGCACGCTCAGAAAATTTAGATTTTGTGTGAGAGAGCGAGAGAATAGGCAGTTTATGTGCAAATTAAAATTGTTACTCTTTATTTATTTAAAAAAATAAATTTTATTTTTTATTATTTAACATTTATTTGGTGATAAACTTTTTCACTTATACTATTACGAGACACTTGGTAACTTATGTTTAACTTCGAGCTGTTGACGATCTCGTCCCGATTCAGACTCCCGATTCAGACTGACTGGTCTTCAAATTCTAAGTCCTAATCCAATCAACCTCGGCCAGAAGCTTTTCTTTCGGAAAATTACCGAACTTTCGATAAAAGCTTTATGCTGGAAATTTTCCACTGCATTGTGAAATTCAATTATGCTGATCGATGCAATTTTTGATTGATACGCAATAAGTCGGCCGTGGCTTGGTCTCCAAGCGGAAGCTGTGTTTACGTTAAGTTTGGGTTGCTTAAGTTAGCGGGTAGCTGAGTGCTGGCAAAGGCAATGACAAAAACAAAGACAAGGGCAATTCCGACGAGATTGAGAATTGGAATTTGTTTATAAATTGTGGAAGGGAGCTATGTTCATGGGTTGGATAACTCTCCACCCTCTAAAAAGACGCGTCCCGCTTCATTATTAATTTCGTTCAAACGTTCATTTAATTCTGTTAAAAATTCTACATCATTATTTGGTTTTTCTGGTTCTGGCCGTTTTTGTTTGGTTACAAATATATAATACCTGATTTTTATTATTAATATAGTAATGAAATACAAAATGATTAAAATTAATAATATAAATGAAATTGAAATTTTCCAATTGTAAATTTCAATAAATGGGTTTAAAATATTAATGTTGTCAAGAGAAAGTTCTGAATTGTTTGATTTTATATATTCTGATATTTCTAAGTTTTTAAAGTGGTTGGTAGTTATGTACTCAAGTATTTTGTTTTCTGAATTGGTGTATGAAATATTATTTATTGTAGTTGTGCTGTTAAATGTTATTAGATATGACCCATTTAAATGAGAATTGTTCACAATATTATTTCCATTTATTAGAATGGCACCTTCTTGAATGATATCTATATTCTTATTCTTTTCTAGAATTTTAGTGCAAATTGATTTTTCTCCATTTAGTAAGCGGGTAAAACAAGTCTTATCTTACCTTATAATACAATAGTTGTTCAAAAGTTCGTTCTTAAAATTAGATATTTCATAATAGGTATTTTCGCATTTTGCGACCTGATTACTTATAAGTAATTTTCCATCATTATGTGAAATGGATCTGGCATAGTAAATTTCGCATCTGTTTGTTATAACGGGGTATTTTATATAAATTATTAAGAGTTCTTTATGCAATACAATTTTGAATATGGCGATGTCCATTAAGTCTGCAATAAGTACAGGCTGTTGTTCGTGATCTAATATTTCTTTGATGTCTTCATTGTTTAAAATTTTTGTGTTGAATAAATCAATTTTGGCCAGTGTGATAGTATCAATAATGTTTTGTAAGTCAAATGTTAATAAACGTAGGCGATGTTTTCTTAATGGCAATTCTTGATCGATAAAAATGTTTTTAAAATGATCGGAAAGTGATTTTATCTCTTTAAACAATTTGGAATTAATAATAAATTGTTGGTTATTGTTTTCAATTAAATCATTTATTTTATTCTGTATTTTAATGAAATCATCGTGATCCGGAGTTCCAGCTAACCATTTCCAAACAGTGCCTAACTCATTTATTCCCCTTTTTGATCTAGTTGGTATCAGTTGTGACAAAATTAATTTTATTATCTGTATTTCGTAAGTAATTTCCCATTGTGTCCGTGTATTTTTATCTTTTCTTACATATCCTGATTCTAGATTGATTATTTCTTTATAAAAACTTAAGTTAGTTACGTGGTATAAGTCAGCATATGATTCATAGGTAAGGACATCCTTTTTGTCTTTGAACAGGAAAAATTCGTGATTGGAGTAATCAATTATTTCTGAAGTGGTTATCATTACGAATGTTATTAAAAGTAATACGAAATGCATTTTCTGTAATTTAATAAAAAAAATATGGTATTTGTTAAAACTTAATGTTGTCTTTGTGAATAGTCCTGTTTCTACTATTTATTATAACTTTGTTAGGTAAGTTTTCCTTAACAACCTGTTTTTTATATCTAGTTTTTAGCTTATTTCTTTCGCCGTGTTTTTTCTCATAAACAACTTGACCTACATGATATTCTTTTTCTTTACGACCTTCATTGTGTGTTACTAACATTTTTTCTTGTGTGTTCTTTAGAATTCTTGAAATGTTTTCGTGATCAACTTTATTATATAGGATATCAAAAGGTTTTTGGTTTGTTGTAGAATGAATGCTTTGATTGAATTCTTTTGCGGCTCTAATAATTATTTCAGAATAGTCAGTGAGATTAAATTCGTCTTTTATACAACGAGCTAATTCTGTTAATGTTGAATGTGCTCTTTCTACTTGTCCGTTCGAGGTACTGTGTCTGGGGTCGGCGAAATGTAGAGTTAAACCACATCTTTGTGCAAAGGATTTAAATTGAGCAGAGGTGAAGCTCGGTTCATTATCTGTCATAATTACTTTGGCGTGGGGAAAATGTTGGAGTAATTCCATTACTTTATTCTCGATGTTTAGTTTATTTTGAATTTCTTTTACAACCAGGAATTATGAATATGCGTCAATACAGGTTAAGAAAATAAGACTTTGCGCGTAAAAAATGTCGATGTGTAAATTCTCTCCTTCTTTAGTTGGAATAGGAGCTTCTCCAATAGGGATTTTAATAGGATGCCGGTTGTATTTATTTTCGTTGCAAATTGTACAATTTTTTATGTATTCCTTTAATTTGATATATAAATTTGGCCAATAAAATAATCTATTAATTTGTTTATAATTTTCGTCTAATCCTCTGTGAGCACGACTATGTGTTTCTTCTATTATGATAGCCTTATCTTCGTTATTTTCCACGTCTCGTAGAAATATTTTAATTGTTAAAGTTATTTTTTAATGGTAATTGAATATGATAAAGATCTTCTAAAGTGCAATGAATTCCTACCGTTATGTTTGGTTTTAGATATTCCCTTAATATTTCTATTAAGTTTTCTGGCGTATTCAATTATATGTCTAGTCTTATCAAAAACCTTCAATGACTCATGTATTGTATACCTCCCCTTTGTTAATAACAGTTGTTGTTGAAACTGATTTAACGGTTTTCGGGTCTCTTGTATTACATTTTCAAAACTACTTTCGGCAGAATGCTGTGTATTTTGATCAGAGTTTGATTGTTCTAAGTCGCTGTTAGTAATATTATTTATTTTTATTCGAGATAATGCGTCGGCTACGACATTAGTTGTTCCGGGTTTATATATTATTTTCGGGGTGAAACTTTCTATAAAGGAGTACCATCTTTTCATTTCTACGTTCGGGTTTTTATCTGAGATTGTGAAAGATAAAGATTGATGGTCTGTTTGTATTTCTATACCAATTACACCATATAAGTAATTCCTGAGATTTTTAAGAGCCCAAACTATTGCCAACAATTCCTTTTTATTTGTGGCATAAAGTTGTTCGGTTTTATTTAAAGTTTTGGATATGAAAGTAATTGGTTTATTATCCTGTGATAAAACTGCTCCGATAGCTACATCTGATGCGTCTGTCGTTAAAGTGAACTTTTTGTTATAATCTGGTTGAACTAATTCCACTTGTGCTATTAAATTATCTTTAAGTTCTTTAAAAGCTTTAACAGCTGGGTCGTCTAACTGTATTGTAATTTTTGTAGACATTCTCCTAGAAATTTTTCCATTATCTCCTCCTAGGTATTTGGTTAAAGGTTTTGCAATTTTTGCATAATTTCGGACAAATTTACGGTAATAGCCGGTGAGGTCTAGAAAACTTCGAAGTTCTCTAATGTTTTGTGGAATCGGATACTTCATAATTGTGGAGATTTTTTCAGGATCTGTTTTAATTACATTGTGAGATACTATATAACCTAGAAATGCTGTTTCTAATTTAAAGAATTTTGATTTTTCTAGAGAAATTTTCATATTAGCTTGTTGTAATATATTTATTATTTGAATTAAATCTGTGTAATGTTGTTCAATTGTATTAGAAAAGATTATTATATCATCCATATAAACATGACAAGTTTTTCCGACTTGTTCTCTCAATATGTCATCCATTGCTCTTTGAAATATTCTAGGGGCGTTTGTTAACCCAAATGGCATACGTAAGAATTCAAATTTTCCGTTATTTATAGAGAATGCTGTTTTTTCAATATCTGAATTTTTCATTAATATTTGGTGGAATCCTGATTCCAGATCAATGGTTGAGAAATATTTTGACTTCCCTAAGTTAGATAATATTACAGACGGATCTTGCATCGGATATCTGTCAGGTATTGTGCTTTCATTTAATTTTTTGTAGTCAATAACTAATCGATGTTTTGGAGATCCATCTTCGTTTTGACCTTTTTTAGGCACTACTAAAACTGGTGAATTGTAGGGGCTTCTACTTGGTCTTATAATTTGTTCTTTTAACATTCTATCGATTTCATTATTAACGAAATCTGAGACCGACATGGCATAAGGATATTGTTTGCTATAAAATGCTCTGTCATTGACTGTATTTATTTCTCCTCGAATATCGGTACGAAAAGGAATTTGCGTATTTATTTTAGAATGCTCCTTTTCAATTTTATTCATAACTTTATTTTCAAATTCTTTTATTTGATTTGAAATAATATTTAGGTTATGAATTTTTTCTTTGTCGGAAAACTCAACGACTGCGTGCTCGGTATTTGTGGATTCCAAGCTATTTGATTTAAGACTGACGGAATTAACATCGTCGGCTTGTTCAAGATTTTTTGATCCCAAACTGATATATTGTTTATTAGCGGATAAATCTACGCTGGCGTGCTCAGGATTTTTTGATCCCAAACTGATATATTGTTTATTAGCGGATAAATCTACACTGGCGTGTTCAGGATTTTTTGATCCCAAACTGATATATTGTTTATTAGCGGATAAATCTACGCTGGCGTGCTCAGGATTCATTGATCCCAAGCTATATAAACTGCCTTCAGCAATTACTGTTTCGGTTTTATATATCTTTTGCTCATCTAAATATTTTTTAATTATATATTCTTTTAATGGAAGAATATTTTTTTCCTCAATTAAACACAAATCGTTTTTATCCTCGTCAAAATATTGGAGTTTCTCTTTATTTCCCTTATACTCCATGATTCCTTTCTCGATATCTAATTTAGCTCCAATCTTTCTTAACAAATTGAATCCAATTAATAGATCAGATTCTAAACCCTCAATTTCATAGAATAAATGTTGTTCCCCAAATATATTTATCAAATGATAATATTTTATGATTGAATATCCATGAACTGTGTATACTCTTTTGTGTATTGATAATTCCCTTTTATTCTCATAAATACCCTTTTTTATATAACACGCGGTGGCTCCTGTGTCTATTAATATTTTGAACTGTCTTTTAGTTTTTCTGTCTACCCTTGTGATATGAGGCATCCCTCTGTAAGGTGCTGATCTAAAAAATGGTTCTCGTTGATATTCCAACACGCCCCCTCAAAAATAACGTCTATAATTAAAAACATAACAATAATATTCATTAGTAACTATCAAATGTGGGTGGTGTGCATTCTGGGAAGTATTAACTGATCCAGCATTTGCTGCGAGGATACGGGGAAAACCCAGAAAAACCCGATCAGATCATTGTAACAAAATATGTTTACAGGAATTTAAATTTGAAAAATATATATAAAAATTTCATTCAGCATTCGATTGGTCGTCTTGCAGCAAACCCAATTTGTCTCGTAACTCCACAAATCTCGCAGCAGGCAACGGTTTTGTAAATATGTCAGCCAGTTGATTCTCTGTAGGAATATACTCAAGACAAATCACATTATTCTGAACTTGCTCTCTGGCAAAATGATATTTAATATCAATATGTTTATGTTTCTTTAATCGCTTGAAAGTTTAAAACGGTACCATGGTTGGTTAGAGCATCGTGTGCTGCTCCCATGATTTTATTACGTAAAATTGTTAAAGCGATAAAATATTGTTCACTTTCAATTTTATATAGACTCATTGCGGTTTCCGCCGCTTTCTCCAGCCTACATATTGGGTTGTTTCTCCTGTGAACTTTGGTAAGGATTTAATTACTTCTAATGTAGTTTCGCATTTTATGGTTCGGTCTATTGTTTGGATCTTATAGTCTTCTACCTCATTTTTGTTAGCGGCTAACTGCTCTTCTAACCCTTCAAGTTTTCTGGTTACTTCACTCAACTGTACATTTATTAATCTGTTTATTAATTCCATTGTCAGATTACTGGCGCTGGATATCCCGCCCGCAGAAAGGGTTGATACTGAACCTCCGGTTGCCATTGTTAAATTTAAATTATCAAAACTATTTATCAAATCTTCCAGATTGTTTTAAATTAAATTGATATTGTAATATTTAATTTCAAAGTAGTATTCTCTGTTTCTTAATCTTAATTTTTTTAAATTTTATTTAAAGACTTAGTGTTGTTTTTATCTGCTCACGATACTTTCCGTGGGAGTTCTTCCTTCAGCGTAGTTGGTGGAGGGTTGGGGTCTTCCTTCAATTGGTTGTTCTTAATAATTCTTTTTTGGTGTCTTCCTTCAATTGGTTGTTCTTAATAATTCTTTTTTGGAGTCTTCCTTCAATTGGGTCGTCTTGATAATTATTTATTGGGGTCTTCCTACAATTTTTTATATAGCCTTTTTATTTTTGAATTTGAATTTTGAAATTGAATTTGTTTGAATTTCTTTGGTTTCGTAGTTGAGTTCTGAATTTTTATTATGTTATGTTTATGTTATTATTGTTTATTATGTTCTTGTAATTTGTATTAAGTATTCAGTCCACCTTTTTATGTTAAATACTTAATTGGATTATTGCATTTATTGATTTCCAATTAAGTTTTTTATCACGATCACTTTCACATTAGTTAGGCGTCGTTGTATTGTTGTGGATGTTTTAATTTTTCCACTAAAAATATGGATTGTTGGCGGCGCGAGTTCCGTTTTATTTTTAACTTATTATCGTTAATATTTATTTAGAACTTTTGAATACGCCGCCCCACGTTGGGCGCCAATTAAAATTGTTACTCTTTATTTATTTAAAAAAATAAATTTTATTTTTTATTATTTAACATTTATTTGGTGATAAACTTTTTCACTTATACTATTACGAGACACTTGGTAACTTATGTTTAACTTCGAGCTGTTGACGATCTCGTCCCGATTCAGACTCCCGATTCAGACAGACTGATCTTCAAATTCTAAGTCCTAATCCAATCAACCTCGGCCAGAAGCTTTTCTTTCGGAAAATTACCGAACTTTCGATAAAAGCTTTATGCTGGAAATTTTCCACTGCATTGTGAAATTCAATTATGCTGATCGATGCAATTTTTGATTGATACGCAATAAGTCGGCCGTGGCTTGGTCTCCAAGCGGAAGCTGTGTTTACGTTAAGTTTGGATTGCTTAAGTTAGCGGGTAGCTGAGTGCTGGCAAAGGCAATGACAAAAACAAAGACAAGGGCAATTCCGACGAGATTGAGAATTGGAATTTGTTTATAAATTGTGGAAGGGAGCTATGTTCATGGGTTGGATAACTTGCATGCAAAAAGCCACACCAAACAGAACTGCGAACAACGCACAAAAGGGAGAGGAAACAAAACACAAATACGAAAAATCCAAAAGGCTTAGTATATTTGTTTAAACTACTGCACAAATCACAAAGAATCGCCAGAGTTACCGATATCGCAGTACAGAGTATACACGATTCGGTACCACCCGCCAAGCCGCCAAAACAGTCATTGCCCTTATGAGCTGATTCGAAACTGCTACTATGTTGCAAATGCAGACACAGCACTTTGACAGGATGTGATTGCGACAATTCTCGCTTAAGAAACAAGGACCGCCGCACCAGCACTTCGATATATACATGTTGCCAACGAACACTAGAATTCTTTTGTAAACATTTAGCTTAGCTTAAGTCTGGAAAATAAAAGCACAGTTAGTTCCATTCTGGACGCCAAAAACTGAGATTGGCTTATTTCGGAGATCTCAATTTATTTTTGGGCAACCTTTTCCACACCCGGTCTACCTAGCACACTGGTATCTGGCGCAGTCGGATTAAGAACTCTACAACCTCAAGGACTTCAGGATGAATCATATCATTATCCTAGTATTGTAAGTAATTATTTAGTGAAATAGTGATGTGATAGTGATGTGAAAGTTGTGTAAGAATGAGAAAAAAAAAAAAAAAAAATGATAATTATAATAAATATAATAAAAATAAAATATAAAAAATAATAATACAAAAAATATATGTACAAGTACAGTTCATGCCAATCTAGCATCAGGCCATACGCCCACGCTTCGCTAAAAGTTTGCTGCTACCGAGCAACAGGTTCGCTGCAACCTTCTGGTCGCAACAACATTGAACACTGAACAGTGTAGCATACGAAAAGTAGCGACGCCAACGGTTGGCACACAACCAACTGCAACGGTTCCATCGACATGCTGGACGCGAACCAATCCGCTGTGCGAGCCAAGCATTGTTTCGACATGCTAGACGCAACACAAATCGGTTCGAAGAGGTCACTGAAGCATACGACGAAGCTGTTCCGACGGTTGTCCCAACCAGTTTGGTCGAACATGTACATCGACAAGTTGCACAATACAAAATGGTGCAATGAGCACAAAGCCAACATGGCAAATTAAGTTCAACATCCATATTGAAAAACACTTATTAAAAAAAAAAACAAGCAAACGTGAATTACAAATCAAGCACTAGACGCGAAGCAGTTCATGGTTGAACAGGTCACTGAGGCTAGTCAAATCATACTTTGACATGCCGGACGCAACCGAACTGATTCGAATAGGTCACTAAAGCGCAATGTGATGAAGATTCACAAATAATGGTACACCAGGTACACCAACAGCGGGACTTAAAATCGGTTATTGACTTATTTCACTCTTATGAGCAAGGTGGACTGGAAAAGACTACGTTAATACAGCATACGATCGATACCGGAGAAACCGGAAAGATAGAATCAGATAGCCGTTACTTAGCTGGTGTGAATGTGAAATTTCATAATTTTTCTGGTATGTCGATAGATATTGGGGACAAGAAATGAGAAAAATTTAATGACCGGTTCGGCGGCTTTAGGGCGTTAGAGTGGGCATGCCAAAAATTTACAAGACTAATTAAATTGTAAAAAATATCAACAAATTATTCAAAAGAGGGGTCGTGACAGTTTTGTGCGGTTTGTATGTATGTGGTCGTAGCCTCCATTATGCGGGTAGAGCGTTCGTCCTCTATAGAAGACGATTCAACGCAAAGTGGCTTCTCATAACCATATCTAAATCCACGTCGGTTCTGTTCTAGATATGTCCCCGGTCCAACGCAGGCAAAGTTCTTTCTCCAGTCCAGCCAGCTCGAATTCATCAGGTTCGTCCCCCAGCGAAAACTTATGAAGCGACTTTTTAACAAAACAGCGCCTTTGAAGGCTCCTTTCCATGAAAGGGAACTGGCGAAACGCCTGATGTTTCCTCGTGCCTATCCGTCGTATTATTTCCAACTATGTCGTTTGATTAATAAGCGTGGAGCAGAGCGTGTTGAATTCTTCTACAGTAGGTACTCTCTAAGACCGCTGACATTGTCTCAGTAGACTGAGATCTTGCGGTACAATATCAAAAATATGCTTTGTTTCGTTACCTCGGCATAGTATCTAGGGCGCATGTAAACCTATGCGTAGGACAGAAACAATATCTTTGGACTTACGGAACAACGGCAAGATTTCATTTGTTGACGTAACACTGTGAGTCCGAGAACTTTTAATTCCCCCGATATGAACCCAGCTGCCATTGAGAAGGGCAGTCCTTTAATTACAACAAGGAAGTCCCGATTCTCCTTAAGCTGAAAAGTGCCATTTGGTTTTTGTCCAATGTTCTACACCCTGGAATTCTAATTGGGGAGGGTTGGGACATTCTTTTGTCCTTCAAATTCATGCATTCTCTCTTTGCGGCTCTCAACAAACAGTGTGGAAAATCCTCCTCGGAGTTAGAAACAATGGACACGCAAGCTACGTACGCTTTCATGCTGGAATCCCAGAATCCATGAACATCTACGGTGACCGCACTAATCTGGAATAGGTTAAACGGCTTACATCCACAAAATTTCTTCTGATGTTCATCCAGGTCGATTGCAACTCTAAAAAAAGACTTTCGTCCCAGTTCAGTTTAGCCTTCCACAATTCTTGCAAGAAAGTGTTGCATTTAGCAACTGCAGGTCCGATGAGACCAGGAGTGTCAAAGATATGAGCATACATAAGAATATGAAGATAATACAATGTTGCCAGATCGTTGGATTGCAGTTTACAAACAAAAGATATTCAATATTCTTCTTACTCTATATTCAACAAGTACCTTTTATAGCATTAATATTAGGATCATCAATAATTCAACTTATAAATAAAATAAAGTTGCAATTTGGTATTGTTTTTATTAGTTTGGTTATTTAAATCATAAATTTCCCAGAAGAGAAAATACATTTTAAAATATATACGTCATAAGGATATTACAAACATGCGTAGTTAAAATTAAATATTTATAATACACCAAAGAATGGATGTCTACTAGACAATGTCTTCTCTAATTTTTAACGCGTCGAAAACTGAATACCCTAATGCCAATTATTCTAATATAAAGTCATTTTTAAAATTTATTTTGTGATTGTGAGTACATAGATTTGGCTATTATTATAACTTTAAGGCAATGTAAAAAAAAAATGTAAGTAAAATTCGAGAGAGCCTGGAGCCACCATAGGGCCAGTCCGAAAAAATCGTGTGAAAAAATGTCGTATGGTGTTAATCTTGTTATTGTAGTGTCTTTGGTTAATCCTTAATACATTTACCAGCCAGGAACATTTATGGAAAAAATAAACCAGGACCGTAATCAGTTAAGGGGTTAAAATTAGGGTAGTGCCAATGGTGCCGTATGCTAGACCATATGGGATTTGACTTGCGAAAGTGTCTTTCGTAACCGCAGCAATGTAGCCAATTAATCTTTATAAGTCATTTGATCCTGTCAAGAATCGACAACATGTATCATCATTTCATCGCTGGAAGGCCTTTCAACGCTTGAACTGAACATATGTGAGAGCAATTCCGATAACTTATTGCCGTAACTTATAGTTACGAAATATATATAAAGCAATTGCAAATAACCGAGCTTGAAATACTATGCCTTTATCGGAACTAAAACTTTGTATTCGCATAAAGTGATCTCATCATTATCTTATTATTCAAAATATTACTATATTACTATTATGCATAGTTTTTTATGTAGAGTGCAGACGTATCTACATGCGAACGCACCGCGGTGTGTATTTTCGAAGTGTTTTTCGCTGTGAAAAGTTTTTAAAATTCCTAGCGTACGTGTGATAAACGAACGCATGTTTATGCGACGTGATTTTGTTTTGCAATAGTGAAGAACGGATACACGTGGTCAGCCATTCAGCTAACTTTTGTTACCAGTCGACGGCCAACTCATCTGCTTGAACAGCTGTTCAAGTGGTGTGTGTCTTGGATGAACTGGTTAATATTATAAATATTCCTTTAGTCACAAATTCCGCAGTTCCGCCAGCAGTTGGCGATTGTCAAACAGCTTACTTAGGATAGCGTTCGAGTTCCCACGTATTACGCACGTCTTTTTGCTACGCTGCGCGATTTTCGACATATACGAGTCCGGTCAGCCGTAAACCGCTACAAAACCTGCAAATCCATACTGGTTGTTGTTCTGCGGTTCTGAGCGTCACGGTGTCGTTTCGGAGTTCACGAGTGATCCAGTAAATTTGCAATTAATCAGATCAGCTGCATCAGATAAGACAGCAGATAGCATTGCCAGCCTTTCGCAGTGGACGAGCTGGTAAGTCTGGCGTTGCCAGATCAGCGGTGCGGTCATCATTCGACCGCGCGCTCGTTGGGCGCGAAATTCGAATTAAAATTCAAGTTTGAATTAAATAATTTGAACTAAAATTTGATATCTAAATCAAGAACTGCAACTAGTTCTAATTCCCACGGAGCGCTGGTGACCAACAAGCCATAGTCCCTCTATTATATCAGATGGACAGAAAAGGGGGGCAGTGCCCCCGACCCCAAGCGACTGCAGTGAGCTGTGGATGTGGAGACTCTTGCCCCTATAGCCTCCACGACTGCCACAAGCCAGAAGACGATGGACTTCATCAGCGTGCCGGCTCAAAGGGCGGGAGCGAAGTCCCCATCAGGATCGGCGCATCGCTCGCCAGAACTGACCACGACGCTCCAGAATGAGGACCTAAAGGGAATACTAGTCATGATGAAAGCCAAAATCGTCTATTTCAAAGCGAACGGTCGTGTTTTTTTTGCTCCCCGGTTTTTATTTTGTGTTTGTCAAACCAGCCGTGGTTTTTTAATAATCTTCTTTAATTATCATATATTTAAACATAATTATTAAAGATCCGTTCGCTTCGCGAGTGATTCTTTTGTGATTTGTGCAGTAGTTTAAACAAATATACAAAGTATTTTGCATTTTTCGTCTTTGTGTTATGTTTACTCTCCCTTTTTGTGCGTTGTTCGCAGTGATGTTTGGTGTTGTTTTTTGCATGAACATAAACTGCACTTTTCACTCTCACTCTCTCTCTCTCTTTCGCTCTCCCACGTGCGGTTCTTTTAACAGCTCGCTTGAAAGTTTTGGTCTTGAGTTTTCGTGCACAGTGGTCTGATTTTAGTTAAACATAGAAACCGTAAATGTTGTCCGCTTTTATAAAAATTGTTGCCAGGTAATAAAACCTGAGCAGCCAAAAATGACTTGTTGGCTATGTGATAGAATGGTGCATACTTAGTGCGCTGGTTTTAATGGCCGTACAAGTGATGACCTAGTAAAGGGTAAAAATCTAAATTACTGTTGTGATGCATGCCTTGTGGTTGCGAACGAGATGAAATCGTTTATGCGCCAAACTAAAGGTGGCTTGAAAGAACTGATCAACAGTTTTGGCGTAGCTAGAGATAGTTTTCGTCGAGCCGATCTTATTTCCGCGCTTAATTCACAGTTTAATGGCCTTAAGCTATTAGATGAATCTCCAAAGCGCAAAAAAGCCGCTGGTGGTAGGCTGCCTAAGGCCCCGCACGGGCAAATGATCAACAGGACTCCACAACTGATCAGCTGTCAATCGCAGCAAATCCACATATGCTGCTAAGATCGGCAGCTAAAAAAGATTCGGAGCAATCCGATCAATCAGCTGTGGATGGACCCCACCCTGTGATTGCTAAAAATTCCGAATTGTCTGCACTGGTTTCTCAACCAGTGATTCCACCTGTCTCGATTAGTTTACCACCACAAATTTTCGTTTCTCGTCTTTCCCCTAATCAAACCGTCGGATGTATTGTCTTATATACAAGACAAAACAAAAGCCGATAATATAAAAGTGAAAAAATTTAACTTCTCTTTCGCTAGGGACATATCATCTTTCAAGATAACTGTCCCAAACGAGCTCTTTTTGATCATATGGTCGGGGGATTTTTGGCCGGATAGTATGGTGGTAAAAGAGTTCAAAGCTAAAATCAAAAAAAAGAAAAAGGGGCCCGTGAAAATTAAACTTCCCTCACGTGGCCAGACCACTGCACCATCCGCCTCTTCATCTTCTTCCTCTTCAAAAAACTAACAACAAATCTTACTATCTCATATCAAAATGTTAGAGGCTTGCGTAGCAAATTAATCAAATTGTATTGTGATAGTCTTTCATTTGCATCCCATATTATAGTGCTCACAGAGACTTGGTTAAAGCCGGAGATACTTAACTCCGAAGTCTTCCCAGGTATGTACACTATATATAGGTTTGACCGTTCCTCCAGAGGGGGAGGTGGAGTCTTAATTGCGGTTAGATCTACCCTCGCGTCGGAGGAGTTACTTTTGGGCGATTTTCGTAACTCGGAATTCTTATGTGTAAAGCTGTCTTTTTCCGACAGATCAGTTTATATTACGTACTCCTATATTCCGCCATCTTCTGAATTCCCAGAATATCAGAATCATCTGTCCGCTATCCAGTCCATCTTGAATAAACTTTCTGACAGGGACCAATTGGTAGTTCTAGGTGATTTTAATATACCTGGCACAATGTGGTCCCCAGAAAAACAATCGAATATCCTTCTCCCTTTGGCACAACATGACTTTATTGACGGCTTGCTCGACTTATCGCTGTCGCAAGTTAAGTATATTCCAAATTCTCTTGGTCGACTTTTGGATCTATGTTTTGTAACAAGTCCTGAAAGTGTGTTTCTGTCCAGGGTAGTACCTCTTACTCAACCTGAAGATCCATATCATCCTACTTTCGAGGCATTAAAAGTAAATTCAGAGAGCGAGTCCCTGTTTTCGCAAGGGAAATTTTCGGAGGCTAAACAATTTTATAGCTGGCATTAATTGGTCCGATCTTTACTCCTGCAACATAATGGCGGATGCGATCAATATGTTTTATACCGCAATTAAATCATTTTTTGACTATTGTTTTACGATGTACTATCCGTCAATCTCTAAACCTCCTTGTTTTAATAAAGAGTTGACACATGTAAGAAATGTAAAGTCCAGACTCTATATGAAATTTAAAAATACCGGTTCTCAGTCCATCCTTTGTAAATATTTAAGTGCTCGGTTAAACTTTACCGTGCTTAATGCTCAGTGCTACAAAAATTATTTCAACCGTTGTAAGTTCCAGTTTGCACAGAATCCGAAACAGTCTTATAATTTCGTTAGCACTAAGCGAAAAACAAGTTCTTACCCTTACCCTTACATCGCATCAGACAATAGCCAATCTACGCCAAGTTTTTTCAAACAACATATTCAACTTTACCTCATTCCGAACAGATTCTGTGCGGAAGCCTTGTGCAAGCCTCTACTGAAACTGTTTACCTTATCTTTGGAATCTTCACAATTCCCTCATATATGGAAGGAGTCCTTTGTGATTCCTCTTCACATAAAAGGTAGCAAACTGGATGCAAGCAATTACAGAGGAATCTCTAAATTGTCGGCTATCCCAAAACTTTTCGAATATGTTATAACTCCTCATTTGCAGCACCTTTGTAGATCAATCATATCACCGTGTCAACACGGTTTTATGAAACGCAGATCTACAACCACTAACCTCTTGGAGCTAACTTCTTTCGTAATACAGGGTTTCAAAATAATCTTCAAACAGATGTCATCTACACTGATTTTAGTAAAGCATTTGACTCTGTTAATCATTACCTTCTAATAAGAAAACTTGATCTTATAGGTTTCCCTGTTGATCTTCTAAATTGGATTTCAAGCTATCTGAATGGCAGGACACAACAAGTCCTCTTTAAAAATTCTTTATCTTCAATTCTCCGAGTCACATCCGGTGTCCCACAAGGGAGCCATTTTGGTCCACTTCTTTTTACCTTATTCATTAACGACCTCCCCTTAATAATAAAACATTCGCGTGTACTTATGTACGCAGACGATGTTAAATTATGTCTCCAGTACAAGGACACTTCGTGCCATTTGGACTTACAATCCGATCTAGACCGATTTGAAATATGGTGCCGTGATAACATATTAGACTTAAATGGCTTCAAGTGTAAAGTTATGACCTTTTGTCGTGCCAACCCAATATGCACGACTTACACTCTAAGTGGGTGCTCTTTGGACAGAATAACACGAGTTGATGATCTTGGTGTTCTTCTGGACCCAAAATTATAATTTTCTGACCATATTTCGTCTATTGTCAATAAGGCCAGGGGTGTGCTTGGTTTTATAAAAAGGTGGTCTAACGAATTTGATGATCCTTACTTGACTAAAACCTTATTTATTTCGTTAGTCTGTCCGATTCTCGAGTACGGATCACCTGTTTGGAGTCCACAATACGCCGTCCACTCACACGCATTGAATCGGTCCAAAAAACTTCTTACTTTTTGCCTTGCGGCGTCTAAATTGGGATGCAAACCGTATATTACCTCCTTATTCCAGTAGACTAATTTTAATTAATTTACCGTCCCTAGCTAACCGTAGAACTATGCTTGGAACAGTCTTTATTTGTAAGCTTATTCGTGGGATGTTGAGAGTCCCGACTTGATCAGTCGGCTTAACTTCTCGGTTCCAAGTAGATTCACTAGAAACTATATACCCCTTATCTTAAATCATCTAATTATGAGTTGCATGACCCTTACAGAGTTTTATGTTCTGACTATAATAGACTTTATCCTATTATCTGTAATCTTGACTCTCTGCCGCTATTAAAGCAATCAATTTTATCTTTTCTATTACAAAATTAGATCCTACTAACACAAAAATTTAACATAGTTATTTTACATTATATTCATTTCCTCGTTCCTGTTCTCTTTTTTATATCGCGTCTATATCTTCTCGCGAATCGAGCCGTACGATACACGGCAGCGCCCCTCGGTCGTTGGGCGGGAGGTGTGGCCGTAGGAGCCGTGCGAAAAAAAAAAAAAAAAAAAAAAAAAAAAAACGACCACCGCCATACTATCCTCGTTCGAGACTAGGAAAGGGGCGTGCTGTTTGACCTATCGACGCTCAATAACAGAGCAATTGAGCTACAGGAGGGTATCAACAATAAGCCCCCGCCAAGGAGTACTGCAGGCAGGAAAAACTAAGCGCAGCCAGGTGGCGCCACCCACACAGGAAAATGTGCAGGTCCCGAAAACGCAATCAAGATCTATGAAGGGGTAGTACAATAGATCAGTATGGGTCGCAAAAGACATAGAAACCCACTTAATAATAATAATAATAACCCGCGCACCGTTTTGTGTCGAAAACTCACTCTATAAATATTTTCAGCGAACAGAAAAAAAATCTCAGGCCCTCAGGTTATAATTTTTTCACGACACGAACTTTTCACGACTTGACTCATCGACTATTTCATTAGAAAAGAAATAAAACGGAAACTCAAGCCGAGGCCATCGGCGGAAGTCACTATCAGCTGAAACTCACTCTATTTGCGATAACCAAATTATCCCAAAACTTTCCGGGTGCAGCTGATAAGGGTTGCATCCCGTCTAGTATATTCCCGCCGCAAAATACTGCATCTTGTATGACCCCAAATTAGTGTGTCACAGCTGAGCGCAAGCTCCATAAAGTTTGTTTATCGGGAACTATATTATTTTACCGCTACAGTCGCCTCTATAATTATTGGCATGAAACAAAAACGAGTCACTCAGGTATTCGACAATTATGCTTTTTGCTTGGCTTTGTGCCTTTTTAATTTCAACAGTCACTATATTTGGTTCTTCACCTACTACACTCAATAAATCATTTTCTTCTAGAAGCACTCTCACTCTATACTTCCAAATAGAACATTTTCCCCCATCAAATGGTTTAATATTTCTCTTGCCCTTATCCATATTTTTTATTAATCAATACACACAACTTGTATTCGTTTTTTTTTTTCTTTTGACTTGTCTTCTTAGAAATGCTAATGGTAACGTCTAGAACAAGAAGAGAGAAAGAAGAAAAAAAACGTTACCGACGCCAGCTACGGGGCTCCGCGGCGTCGTGGAATCGCTTCACAGAATCACTTCTGTGTATGTGACAAAATTGTTAAATTATGATAATCGATTATAACGCGCACAAATTAAATTGCCATACAACTATATGTATGTAATTATATTATGCATGTATGTATGTACATACAACTCAATGCATATATGTATGTACATATGTATATATACAAATTATGTTTTTTTTTTTTTTTTTTTTTTTTTTGTTTTATACGTATCATTTATTTTAATAACGTTATTTAAATAAATGCAAGACCGCCAGGCCTCCATACATAAATTACAAAAAGAATATCAGATCTCACAATACGAATGGCATGGTACCTTAAATCCATACACACAAAAATTGTATAAATAGAAAAGAATTACGTTAATAACTAATAAGTACAACGGAATTGTGTGGAAGATGTGGTCCAATCTTCACTTTGTGTTATTTTTATCAGACTCCGTATGTCTCACAGAATGTGGGAACCTTGCGTTCCACCAACTCAACTCTTGTCTTTTTACATGCTCATAACTGCTATTTGATTTAGGCTAGCTTCTGCTACGATCTTTTACGCGACTTATGCGATGGTCGATCCTGAGGCAGTTTAAACTCAAGGGGATCGTAGTCCTCATACGCGAGCTTTCGCTCTGGCGCCGACTCAGGTAACTTGTTGATTTTCTGCAGTCGTGCAAGAACAATCTGCAAATGCCGACCGATATAGTCCTCGGCGGGTGCCAAGCGTTGGGCGTACTGCAGGCATGCAGCTGCCTTGGCCAGCCGCTTACGTTCCACGAACACCACGCAGAGGTTGTGCAAGCCCTGAGTGTTGTGGGGATCGTAGTGAAGTATGCTGCGGTAGCACTTCTCCGCCTCGTCCAGATTCTTCATGTGATTAATGTAGATGTCGCCCAGCAGGATCAGGCCTTTAACATGCGACGGATGATGTCGTATCAGTTGATTCAGAAATGGCACCTCATCCAAGGGCCGTTTTGTATCGGCCAGTAGCAGAGCCAGATTAAAAAGTGGTTGAGTGTTCCCGCGTTGTTCAAAAAACTTCTCTCGGCCGGTAGCGGTGGTTAGACGTTTGCGTCGGTAGAGTCTTCTTCTGAAGATTACGTTGGAGGGCTTGACTTCGCCCCCTTAGGTTTATTGACTAGCCTTGTGGCGTAGCAATGTGAATAATAAGTACAGTTATTATTTGAGACTGTAAGCCGGAGCACGTTCTGATTTATTTCGATGCAAAACTGAGACTAAAGAGATAACAAAACATAGAGCTAAGTTTTCCAAAACGGCAACAAGACGAGTCGGCAAAGCCGACTCAGCATTCCCTGCAGCGCGAAGCAACACTCCGAACAAGAAGTGTCAGCCTTCCGTTGCCGGACGTTCTTTGCGCAGAGCGCTGAACTCAATTCTGGCGCGTCAGCATTCTATACGTAGAGCTACTTAGTTGCTATGAATTATTATGTTAAGAGTTGTTAACTTACACATGTATTATTCTCGACTTTTTATTTTATCTTGTTATAAACAACCAAAGACCTATCCATTTCAATGCTATTTTGTGTCTGGGCCCATAACCTATTTATAAATATTATTGTGAAATACAATTATAAAATATTGTGAGACTAGCATGAAATAAATAGGCATGTGTTTGTTTTCTTTATTTATGACTCTTTATTGTAAGAACAACTGCACACTGTCGCTTTCGTAAATCGACTGACGCTGCGTTGATCATAGGCACACATGCAAGGACACAAAGCGAAGCGTTCGAGTTCCCGCGTATTACGCACGACTTTTTGCTGCGCTGCGCGATTTTTCGACATATACGAGTCTGGTCAGCCGTAAACAGCTAAATTGGCAATTAATCAGATCTGCTGCATCAGATAAGACAGCATTGCCAACCTTTCGCGGTGGTCGAGCTGGTAAGTCTGGCTTTGCCAGATCAGCGGTGCGATCAGCATTCGGCCGCGCGCTCGTTGAACGTGAAATTCGAATTCAAATTCAAGTTTGAATTAATTAATTTGAACTAAAATTTTGAAATCAAAATCAAGAACTGCAACTAGTTCTAATTCCCACGGAGCGCTGGTGACCAAAAAGCCATAGTCCCCCTATTATATCAGATGGACAGAAAAGGGGGGGCAGTGCCCCCGACCCCAACGACACGTTTAGGAGGAGTGGATATCGAGGTCCTCTATAAGAGGAGTCGGAACCCCAATCCAGGTTGCGGGAAGTGAGTAAGCAGGCCCCCCGCCGCCGAAAACTAGCGACTGCAGTGCAGCTGTGGATGTGGAGACTCTGGCCCCTACAGCCTCCACGACTGCCACAAGCCAAAAGACGATGGACTTCATCAGCGTTCCGGCTCAAAGGGCAGGAGCGAAGTCCTAATCAGGATCGGCGCATCGCTCGCCAGAACTGACCACGACGCTCCAGAATGAGGACCTAAAGGGAAGGGTCATGATGAAAGTCAAGATCACCGCCATTCTATCCTCGCTCGAGACTAGGCGCCACGTAACCAGTGAGGACAGGGGCGTGCTATTGGACCTATCGGCGCTCAATAGCAGAGCAATTGAGCTACAGGAGGGTAACAACAACAAGCCACCCAGACAGGCTTCACCAAATGTGCAGGTCCCCAAAACGGACAACCATACATCTGCCGCGAAATCCACCGGTAAGGCGGTACCCACGAGGGCTGACTCCAAACCGGAAAGGAGGGACGCTAACAAGGACGAAGAATGGGCTAAGGTGAAGCCCAAGCACCTGCGCAAAAAACCTGAGGCGCTAATCCTGAAAAAAACAGGTGAGGTTACGTACGCGGATATGCTTCGGAAGTTGAAAGCAGAACCGAGTCTGAGCGAATTCGGCAAGCACGTACGTAAAATAAGGAGAACGCAACAGGGAGATCTACTTCTTGAATTAGAAAGTAAAGCCTCTGAGGTCATCCCCAACTTTAAAAATGAGCCAGAAGCGACGCTCAAAGAGATTTCTTCGGTTCGCATGGGCGCGCATAGGACTGCGCTAATCTGCAGCAGAGTAGACGAGGCTACGACGGCCCAGGATCTTCATAATTCCCTGGTCTCCCAATTTCAGGGCATCTGCCTAGAACCAGAGGATGAAAGAGGCCTCCGCAGGATGCGTGACGGGACCCAGATAGCCTCTGTGCTGATGTGCGCGGACGCACATTGCGGTTATCAACCGGGGCGTTGTAACCGTGAGATGGTCACGTTGCCGCTTAACCAAAGACATTCGCCCAATAAGATGCTTCAGATGCCTCGAATTCGGCCACCGGGCTCCCAATTGCAAGTCAGTCGATCGCTCTGACTGCTGCCTACGGTGCGGCGAGCATGGACATAAGGCAAAGGGCTGCGTAGCCCCACCAAGATGCCTGATCTGCAGCAGTGACGTGGACAAGAACCATGCGACGGGTGGTTTTACATGCCCCACCTACAAAGCTAACACCAAAGGAGCTAATAGCCGTCAAAATGATGCCAGAAGAAATTAACATCATTCAGCTCAACGTCAACCATTGCGCAGCTGCACAGAACCTCCTGACTCAAACAGCGAAGGAGCGCAATGCGGACGTAATGCTTCTGAGTGAACCTTCCTGGTGTGGGCAACTCAGGAGTGCTACCCGATGAGACAGGCAAGGCGGCCATTAAATGTACATCCAGACTATTGGTACAGGAGTGGGAAACCGTACCAATGCGCGGCATAGCATACGCGAAAATTAGAGGAATCAACTTCAACAGCTACTATGCTCCACCAAGCGACAGTCCCGAACCATTCGAGGACATACTCGAAAAGCTGGTCAACCATGCAAGTAGGCGCAGACCAACAGTCATCGGAGGTGACCTCAATGCCTGGGCTACAGAATGGGGCAGTCGAATTTCTAACACAAGAGGTCGAGCAGTGATCGATGCCAAGAACCTGCTAGATCTCGTATTGCTAAACGACGGACTCAAACCGACGTTTAATAATGACAGAGGTACTTCTTTCATTGATGGCCCTTTGTTAGCAGAGTTCTAGTGGCTAGCTCGAACTGGATGGTCCATGAGGACATAACGCTGAGCAACCATGAGGCCGATACCCAAACAGCGAAGATGGGCGCTAGGAGCGGTATGGGACATTAGGAAACTGGATGAAGACATGCTTGCATACCAGATCGAGAGCATGGAGTCAATAAATGGACACGCGGAGACCATGGTGACAGCGCTCATGGATGGGCTCAGTGCTACGTGTGATTCGGTGATGCCGAGGAAAGTGAACACGAAACGAAAGCCCCCTGTCTACTTTTGAAGTGACTCATTGCACCAGCTTCGGACGGAATGCCTCAAGGCGAGGAGACAAGCGCAGAGATCTAGAGGGAAACCACACCACGCCCAGTCCATTGAGTTATATAAAGCGAAGCGAAATGAGCTTAAGAACGGCATATCAGCAGCAAAAGCGAATGCATTTAAGGACCTGATTGCTAGCGTAGACGACAACCCCTGGGGTCTCGCCTACAAAATCGTAAGGAAAAACTCAATTCCGTTGGTGCAGGACCTCCGCTGGACCCAGCCGCCCTGGCTGACATCGTGTCGGAACTATTTCCAAGCCAACACACGATAAGGCAACCCGCTGTTGACCCCCCAGCCTCTGACTTCCCGTGCATCACAACATGCGAAGTCGTCGAAGCAGCAAAGAAGATCAGATCGAACAAAGTTCCGAGCATTGATGGTATCCCGGCCGTGATCGTCAAAGCAGCCGCCACCGCAAGACCTTAGGTCTTCAGGGATACATTCCAACAGTGTCTGCTGGACGGAGACTTCCACAAGCGCTGGAAAAAGATGAAGCTGGTCCTTCTGCCGAAAGGCACGGGGCCCGCAAGTGCACCTCGCAATTACCGACCGTTGTGTCGGTTGGACAGTGTTGGCAAGCTCTTTGAGCGCATACTGACGCGCGCATTGAGCTAATCACTGAAAGTTCCACAGGCCTTCAGAGCCAACAGTATGGCTTCCGGAGGGGAAAAGTACGCTCGACGCTCTCAAAGCCGTAACAGACGATGTCAGGAAAGCACTCGACGGTAACCGATGGTTAGGCGACAGTAAGGATTACTGTGCTATCATCACGCTAGACGTCAAGAACGCATTTAATACAGCGAGATGCCCCAATATCCAACATCCATTCCCGACTATATACGAGGCGTAATTGGCAACTACTTCAGGGACCGTGTGTTATGTTACGTAACAGAAGCTGGTCCAAGAAGCCACCAAGTCTCCGCAGGTGTTACCCAAGGGTCGGTACTAGGACCGATCTTGTGGAACATTATGTATGATGGAATACTGAGCATTAGCAAGCCCAGAGGTGTGGAGCTGCACTGCTTCGCCGACGACGTTGCGGTAACAGCGGTCGCCAAGACAATATCGGAGCTCCAGGACAAAAGTAACGTGTCAATCAGGGCGGTCATAGAATGGCTCGAGAAAGTCGGACTTAGAATAGCTGCGCATAAGACCGAAGTAGTCCTGCTGAGCGGAGGAAAGTCCGTTGAGTGCATGCGAATTAAAATTGTTACTCTTTATTTATTTAAAAAAATAAATTTTATTTTTTATTATTTAACATTTATTTGGTGATAAACTTTTTCACTTATACTATTACGAGACACTTGGTAACTTATGTTTAACTTCGAGCTGTTGACGATCTCGTCCCGATTCAGACTCCCGATTCAGACTCCCGATTCAGACTGATCTTCAAATTCTAAGTCCTAATCCAATCAACCTCGGCCAGAAGCTTTTCTTTCGGAAAATTACCGAACTTTCAATAAACGCTTTATGCTGGAAATTTTCCCCTGCATTGTGAAATTCAATTATGCTGATCGATGCAATTTTTGATTGATACGCAATAAGTCGGCAGTGGCTTGGTCTCCAAGCGGAAGCTGTGTTTACGTTAAGTTTGGGTTGCTTATGTTAGCGGGTAGCTGAGTGCTGGCAAAGGCAATGACAAAAACAAAGACAAGGGCAATTCCGACGAGATTGAGAATTGGAATTTGTTTATAAATTGTGGAAGGGAGCTATGTTCATGGGTTGGATAACTCTCCCCCCTCTAAAATGACGCGTCCCGCTTCATTATTAATTTCGTTCAAACGTTCATTTAATTCTGTTAAAAATTCTACATCATTATTTGGTTTTTCTGGTTCTGGCCGTTTTTGTTTGGTTACAAATATATAATACCTGATTTTTATTATTAATATAGTAATGAAATACAAAATGATTAAAATTAATAATATGAATGAAATTGAAATTTTCCAATTGTAAATTTCAATAAATGGGTTTAAAATATTAATGTTGTCAAGAGAAAGTTCTGAATTGTTTGATTTTATATATTCTGATATTTCTAAGTTTTTGAAGTGGTTGGTAGTTATGTACTCAAGTATTTTGTTTTCTGAATTGGTGTATGAAATATTATTTATTGTAGTTGTGCTGTTAAATGTTATTAAATATGACCCATTTAAATGAGAATTGTTCACAATATTATTTCCATTTATTAGAATGGCACCTTCTTGAATGATATCTATATTCTTATTCTTTTCTAGAATTTTAGTGCAAATTGATTTTTCTCCATTTAGTAAGCGGGTAAAACAAGTCTTATCTTTACTTATAATACAATAGTTGTTCAAAAGTTCGTTCTTAAAATTAGATATTTCATAATAGGTATTTTCGCATTTTGCGACCTGATTACTTATAAGTAATTTTCCATCATTATGTGAAATGGATCTGGCATAGTAAATTTCGCATCTGTTTGTTATAACGGGGTATTTTATATAAATTATTAAGAGTTCTTTAAGCAATACAATTTTGAATATGGCGATGTCCATTAAGTCTGCAATAAGTACAGGCTGTTGTTCGTGATCTAATATTTCTTTGATGTCTTCATTGTTTAAAATTTTTGTGTTGAATAAATCAATTTTGGCCAGTGTGATAGTATCAATAATGTTTTGTAAGTCAAATGTTAATAAACGTAGGCGATGTTTTCTTAATGGCAATTCTTGATCGATAAAAATGTTTTTAAAATGATCGGAAAGTGATTTTATCTCTTTAAACAATTTGGAATTAATAATAAATTGTTGGTTATTGTTTTCAATTAAATCATTTATTTTATTCTGTATTTTAATGAAATCATCGTGATCCGGAGTTCCAGCTAACCATTTCCAAACAGTGCCTAACTCATTTATTCCCCTTTTTGATCTAGTTGGTATCAGTTGTGACAAAATTAATTCTATTATCTGTATTTCGTAAGTAATTTCCCATTGTGTCCGTGTATTTTTATCTTTTCTTACATATCCTGATTCTAGATTGATTATTTCTTTATAAAAACTTAAGTTAGTTACGTGGTATAAGTCAGCATATGATTCATAGGTAAGGACATCCTTTTTGTCCTTGAACAGGAAAAATTCGTGATTGGAGTAATCAATTATTTCTGAAGTGGTTATCATTACGACTGTTATTAAAAGTAATACGAAATGCATTTTCTGTAATTTAATAAAAAAAATATGGTATTTGTTAAAACTTAATGTTGTCTTTGTGAATAGTCCTGTTTCTACTATCTATTATAACTTTGTTAGGTAAGTTTTCCTTAACAACCTATTTTTTATATCTAGTTTTTAGCTTATTTCTTTCGCCGTGTTTTTTCTCATAAACAACTTGACCTACGTGATATTCTTTTTCTCTGCGACCTTCATTGTGTGTTACTAACATTTTTTCTTGTGTGTTCTTTAGAATTCTTGAAATGTTTTCGTGATTAATTTTATTATATAAAATATCAAAGGGTTTTTGGTTTCTTGTAGAATGAATGCTTTGATTGAATTCTTTTGCGGCTCTAATAATTATTTCAGAATAGTCAGTGAGATTAAATTCTTCTTTTATACAACGAGCTAATTCTGTTAATGTTGAATGTGCTCTTTCTACTTGTCCGTTCGAGGTACTGTGTCTGGGGTCGGCGAAATGTAGAGTTAAACCACATCTTTGTGCAAAGGATTTAAATTGAGCAGAGGTGAAGCTCGGTTCATTATCTGTCATAATTACTTTGGCGTGGGGAAAATGTTGGAGTAATTCCATTACTTTATTCTCGATGTTTAGTTTATTTTGAATTTCTTTTACAACCAGGAATTTTGAATATGCGTCAATACAGGTTAAGAAAATAAGACTTTGCGCGTAAAAAATGTCGATGTGTAAATTCTCTCCTTCTTTAGTTGGAATAGGAGCTTCTCCAATAGGGATTTTAATAGGATGCCGGTTGTATTTATTTTCGTTGCAAATTGTACAATTTTTTATGTATTCCTTTAATTTGATATATAAATTTGGCCAATAAAATAATCTATTAATTTGTTTATAATTTTCGTCTAATCCTCTGTGAGCACGACTATGTGTTTCTTCTATTATGATAGCCTTATCTTCGTTATTTTCCACGTCTTGTAGAAATATTTTAGTATAAAGAAATTTGTTGTTAAAGTTATTTTTTAATGGTAATTGAATATGATAAAGATCTTCTAAAGTGCAATGAATTCCTACCGTTATGTTTGGTTTTAGATATTCCCTTAATATTTCTATTAAGTTTTCTGGCGTATCATATTCAATTATATGTCTAGTCTTATCAAAAACATTCAATGACTCATGTATTGTATACCTCCCCTTTGTTAATAACAGTTGTTGTTGAAACTGATTTAACGGTTTTCGGGTCTCTAGTATTACATTTTCAAAACTACTTTCGGCAGAATGCTGTGTATTTTGATCTGACTTTGATTGTTCTAAGTCGCTGTTAGTAATATTATTTATTTTTATTCGAGATAATGCGTCGGCTACGACATTAGTTGTTCCGGGTTTATATATTATTTTCGGGGTGAAACTTTCTATAAAGGAGTACCATCTTTTCATTTCTACGTTCGGGTTTTTATCTGAGATTGTGAAAGATAAAGATTGATGGTCTGTTTGTATTTCTATACCAATTACACCATATAAGTAATTCCTAAGATTTTTAAGAGCCCAAACTATTGCCAACAATTCCTTTTTATTTGTGGCATAAAGTTGTTCGGTTTTATTTAGAGTTTTGGATATGAAAGTAATTGGTTTATTATCCTGTGATAAAACTGCTCCGATAGCTACATCTGATGCGTCTGTTGTTAAAGTGAATTTTTTATAATCTGGTTGAACTAATTCCACTTGTGCTATTAAATTATCTTTAAGTTCTTTAAAAGCTTTAACAGCTGGGTCGTCTAACTGTATTGTAATTTTTGTAGACATTCTCCTAGAAATTTTTCCATTATCTCCTCCTAGGTATTTGGTTAAAGGTTTTGCAATTTTTGCATAATTTCGGACAAATTTACGGTAATAGCCGGTGAGGCCTAGAAAACTTCGAAGTTCTCTAATGTTTTGTGGAATCGGATACTTCATAATTGTGGAGATTTTCTCAGGATCTGTTTTAATTACATTGTGAGATACTATATAACCTAGAAATGCTGTTTCTAATTTAAAGAATTTTGATTTTTCTAGAGAAATTTTCATATTAGCTTGTTGTAAAATATTTATTATTTGAATTAAATCTGTGTAATGTTGTTCAATTGTATTAGAAAAGATTATTATATCATCCATATAAACATGACAAGTTTTTCCGACTTGTTCTCTCAATATGTCATCCATTGCTCTTTGAAATATTCTAGGGGCGTTTGTTAACCCAAATGGCATACGTAAGAATTCAAATTTTCCGTTATTTATAGAGAATGCTGTTTTTTCAATATCTGAATTTTTCATTAAAATTTGGTGGAATCCTGATTCCAGATCAATGGTTGAGAAATATTTTGACTTCCCTAAGTTAGATAATATTACAGACGGATCTTGCATCGGATATCTGTCAGGTATTGTGCTTTCATTTAATTTTTTATAGTCAATAACTAATCGATGTTTTGGAGATCCATCTTCGTTTTGACCTTTTTTAGGCACTACTAAAACTGGTGAATTGTAGGGGCTTCTACTTGGTCTTATAATTTGTTCTTTTAACATTCTATCGATTTCATTATTAACGAAATCTGAGACCGACATGGCATAAGGATATTGTTTGCTATAAATTGCTCTGTCATTGACTGTATTTATTTCTCCTCGAATATCGGTACGAAAAGGAATTTGCGTATTTATTTTAGAATGCTCCTTTTCAATTTTATTCATAACTTTATTTTCAAATTCTTTTATTTGATTTGAAATAATATTTAGGTTATGAATTTTTTCTTTGTCGGAAAACTCAACGACTGCGTGCTCGGTATTTGTGGATTCCAAGCTATATATTTTTTATTAGCGGATAAATCTACGCTGGCGTGCTCAGGATTTTTTGATCCCAAACTGATATATTGTTTATTAGCGGATAAATCTACGCTGGCGTGCTCAGGATTTTTTGATCCCGAACTGATATATTGTTTATTAGCGGATAAATCTACGCTGGCGTGCTCAGGATTTTTTGATCCCAAACTGATATATTGTTTATTAGCGGATAAATCTACGCTGGCGTGTTCAGGATTCATTGTTCCCAAGCTATATAAACTGCCTTCAGCAATTACTGTTTCGGTTTTATATATCTTTTGCTCATCTAAATATTTTTTAATTATATATTCTTTTAATGGAAGAATATTTTTTTCCTCAATTAAACACAAATCGTTTTTATCCTCGTCAAAATATTGGAGTTTCTCTTTATTTCCCTTATACTCCATGATTCCTTTCTTGATATCTAATTTAGCTCCAATCTTTCTTAACGAATTGAATCCAATTAATAGATCAGATTCTAAACCCTCAATTTCATAGAATAAATGTTGTTCCCCAAATATATTTATCAAATGATAATATTTTATGATTGAATATCCATGAACTGTAGATACTCTTTTGTGTATTGATAATTCCCTTTTATTCTCATAAATACCCTTTTTTATATTACACGCGGTGGCTCCTGTGTCTATTAATATTTTGAATTGTCTTTTAGTTTTTCTGTCTACCCTAGTGATATGAGGCATCCCTCTGTAAGGTGCTGATCTAAAAAATGGTTCTCGTTGATATTATTTACTCTCATTGTTTTATGAGCTGGCTGGTTGACTGTTCCCGTTGATTCCCGTTTTATCGGGGGGTGTGTTTCGGACTGATTTACAAGACCTGCGCTTTTGTTGTGTTTTTGCGCTGGGTATTGATTATAATTATTTCTTTGGAAATTATTATTAAAATTGTGTCGGTTATTATTATAACTCCACTGGTTGTTATTATTCCTAGGATGATTATAATTTTTAAACGGACGATTTTGAACTCTTATGGAGTCGTCTACTTCCATAGGTTCTGGTGGTGGTTGAACTTTGGAATTATTATTAAAATTCCAATTGTTATTCGTTCCGAAGTTGTGGTGTGGTGGTGGTTGAACTTTGGAATTATTATTAAAATTCCAATTGTTATTCGCTCCGAAGTTCCCGTTTTGCGGCCAATTATTATTTATCCTATTTGGTGTATTATTAATCTGTCTAGGGGCAAATCTAAGGTTGTTTCCTTGATTTCTGTTTTCACTCCTAAATCCATTATACCTATTTGCAAATTGAGCTCTAAAGTTGTTAGATTCTAATTCCTGACACTTTGCCAAAGCATTTGGCAAATCTGGTGGGTTGAGAGAGAAGAGTGTTTCTGAGATTGAACCGTTTAATCCAGAAATAAAAATTCTTAGCGCGTTGCTCCTAATTGTTTTATTTGTTTCCTTGGTTATTAGGCTGTCCTTTCCATAAGTCATTATAATTTTATTTATAAGTAACGTCATTTTCTTATTTACTTCGCTGTAGAATTCGGTAATGGTCATGCGTCCCTGTCTTAAGATGCTTAATTCTGATTCGAGTATATGGATTGGTCTTTTATCGCTATAGATAAAATCCAATCTAGAAAGAATCGCTTGAAAGTTTAAAACGGTACCATGGTTGGTTAGAGCATCGTGTGCTGCTCCCATGATTTTATTACGTAAAATTGTTAAAGCGATAAAGTATTGTTCACTTTCAATTTTATATAGACTCATTGCGGTTTCCGCCGCTTCTCTCCAGCCTACATATTGGGTTATTTCTCCTGCGAACTTTGGTAAGGATTTAATTACTTCTAATGTAGTTTCGCATTTTATGGTTCGGTCTATTGTTTGGATTTTATAGTCTTCTACCTCATTTTTGTTAGCGGCTAACTGCTCTTCTAACCCTTCAAGTTTTCTGGTTACTTCACTCAACTGTACATTTATTAATCTGTTTATTAATTCCATTGTCAGATTACTGGCGCTGGATATCCCGCCCGCAGAAAGGGTTGATACTGAACCTCCGGTTGACAATGTTAAATTTAAATTATCAAAACTATTTATCAAATCTTCCAGATTGTTTTTAATTTAATTGATATTGTAGTATTTAATTTCAAAGTAGTATTCTCTGTATCTTAATCTTAATTTTTTTAAATTTTATTTAAAGACAGTGTTGTTTTTATCTGCTCACGATACTTTCCGTGGGAGTTCTTCCTTCAGCGTAGTTGGTGGAGGGTATGGGTCCTCCTTCAATTGGTTGTTCTTAATAATTCTTTTTTGGTGTCTTCCTTCAATTGGTTGTTCTTAATAATTCTTTTTTGGAGTCTTCCTTCAATTGGGTCGTCTTGATAATTATTTATTGGGGTCTTCCTTCAATTTTTTATATAGCCTTTTTATTTTTGAATTTGAATTTTGAAATTGAATTTGTTTGAATTTCTTTCGTTTCGTAGTTGAGTTCTGAATTTTTATTATTATGTTATGTTTATGTTATGTTTATTATTATTATGTTCTCGTAATTTGTATTAAGTATTCAGTCCACCTTTTAATGTTAAATTCTTAATTGGATTATTGCATTTATTGATTTCCAATTAAGTTTTTTTTTCACGATGACTTTCACATTACTTAGGCGTCGTTGTATTGTTGTGGATGTTTTAATTTTTCCATTAAAAATATGGATTGTTGGCGGCGCGAGTTCCGTTTTATTTTTAACTTATTATCGTTAAAATTTATTTAGAACTTTTGAATACGCCGCCCCACGTTGGGCGCCAATTAAAATTGATACTCTTTATTTATTTAAAAAAATAAATTTTATTTATTATTATTTAACATTTATTTGGTGATAAACTTTTTCACTTATACTATTACGAGACACTTGGTAACTTATGTTTAACTTCGAGCTGTTGACGATCTCGTCCCGATTCAGACTCCCGATTCAGACTCCCGATTCAGACTGATCTTCAAATTCTAAGTCCTAATCCAATCAACCTCGGCCAGAAGCTTTTCTTTCGGAAAATTACCGAACTTTCGATAAAAGCTTTATGCTGAAAATTTTCCACTGCATTGTGAAATTCAATTATGCTGATCGATGCAATATTGATAATCAATATTTGATTGATACGCAATAAGTCGGCCGTGGCTTGGTCTCCAAGCGGAAGCTGTGTTTACGTTAAGTTTGGGTTGCTTATGTTAGCGGGTTTCTGAGTGCTGGCAAAGGCAATGACAAAAACAAAGACAAGGGCAATTCCGACGAGATTGAGAATTGGAATTTGTTTATAAATTGTGGAAGGGAGCTATGTTCATGGGTTGGATAACTTGCGTGTGGAAGTCAAAGGAGTTGAAGAAGTTGAGAGCTGAAATACCTTGGGGTTCTAATAGACCGAAGGCTCTCGTTCAAGGCTCACGCAATGTATGCCAGCAAAAAAGAGGCCATGACAGCAGCAGCCTTGGCGAAAATCATGCCCAACGTGGGAGGACCTAGATTGCCGGCTAGGAGACTGTTAGTGGCGGTTTCAAAGGCAACGCTGCCTTACGCTGCCCCTATCTGGAGCTGCGTTACCACCAAAAAAAACCTATCTAGATAGTGCCCGCGCAGTATCACGGACAATGGCTCTCAGGCTAATCAGAGGCTTTAGAACCATATCGGACGACGCAGCGCACGCTCTGTCAGGCATTACACCCATTGACCTGGACGTAAATACCTAGCGAGTGAGGGGCATACCCAGTTAGGGATCAGAGAGTGGATCCGGGGAGTATGGCAGACCACGTGGCAAGAGTCGCATCGGGGACGCTGGACGTACAAACTTGTCCCGGAACTAACGGAGTGGGCTGATTGCGAGCACAAAACGGTGGACTACCAGATGACACAGTTCCTCACGGACCATGGCTGTTTCCGAGGGTACCTATTTAGGTTCCGCCACGTGGATACAGCCCAGTGCCTCTCCTGCACAGACGCATTGGAAACCGCAGAGCACATCCTTCTGCACTGCTCCAGCTTCGTCGAGGAGAGGGCGCAACTCGTGGCGCTCGCTGGGTCACTTCTCAGTGCGAGAGGCCTGGTTGCCGCTATGATGTCGAACAAAATCGTTTGGGACGTGGCTCACGTGATCACCATGATGAAGCGTGTCCGTAAGGACGAGTTGGCCAATCGGAACTATTGATAAGGAGTTCTCCCGTATTTTGGTGGGGCAAGAACTCTACGACTGTACGCTCAGTTGGTCGTAAAAAGGCGCTGCAGTGCATCGCAAAAGAAGATGGAGTGCGACTTGGCATCACATCCTGCTCACCCATGAAATACTTTGACTGGCAGTCCCAATGATCTTGACAAGGACATGAGAGAGAACGGAGGTTTTTGTTTAGTACGTAGGCATAATCCCTCAGCTGAGGGGTATGCCATCCAAGGACGTTTGATGGTATCTTTAGAAGATTTCATTTTCCTGCCGTATATAATAAAAAAAAAAACATACCACAAAGCTACAAATAGAATGTAGCTTAGCTCTCTTAAAATACTCTCTGCTATGCAGGAGTATATGTAGGCCATGTTACTTTTGCATACATGTGCACAAGTTATAAAGATCTCCTATTCGGTGTCCAGGGGGTCTTCCTTCTTCGGTATAGGTACGCCTTTGACAATGAATTTAGGTTGATTATTTTGGAGGGCTTGACTTCGCCCTCTTAGTTATATTGCTAGCCTTGTGGCGTAATAATGTAGTGTAATTAAGAACATGGTTATTTTTACGGCTATGTGCCGGAGTGGAGGTGTGGTTTATTGAGCAGCTTTGTTAGAACTGAAAGTACAGACAATATTCTGTGCTTAGTTTACCCTACACGACAATGCATCGCGCCACCAAGACATGAGTGGCAAGCCGACACAGCATTCCTTGCGGCGCAGCGCAACACTCCGAATGGGAAGTGTCGGATTTCCAGCGCCGAACTCTATTACGGCGAGTCAACATTGTTTATGCGAAGCTACTTAGTTGCTAAGGAAATATGAACTTGATTGTTTGTTAACTATCCCCCCTCAGGATTTTTTGACCGTCCTCGGTCAAGCTGAGCTTGTCGATGGTCCGCTGCATCTCCTTGGAGGCTCGTCTTCTTCTTAACGCCAGGTAAAGTAAGAAGGAGCCCACCAGACTGACTTTCAGGATGACAACAGCTGCGAACCAGACCCTAGGCGAGCCTGCGGATTCAACTTCTTCCTTAAAACTTAAAAGTTTTCGTTGTTCATTCTGTGTAGCAGAGGGATTCTGAGTACCGGGTCGTGGCCAAGGATGTTATGTAGTGGAGACCTGACGATTCCTGGTTGCTTGCTTAGTGCCTTTCGGATGTTTACAAATTCGGTACCATTGATGGTTGCCGTTTGCTCGAAGGTCACCAGGTACGTTCCCTCGATCAGAATCTCTGTCCCACATCTGTGCTAACGTGGGCTGTTGCTTCGTTGATTATCACAACACGGTCATCTACAGGGGTTATTGCTTGCAAGTGGCTGGGTTGTGTGTGGCATTGTGCATTGTCGTGGCCGAGGATGTTATGTAGTGGAGACCTGACGATTCGTGGTTGCTAGCTTAGTGCCTTTCGGATGTTTACAAATTCGGTACCATTGATGGTTGCCGTTTGCTCGAAGGTCACGAGGTAGGTTCCCTCGATTAGAATCTCTGTCCCACATCTGTGCTAACGTGGGCTGTTGCTTCGTTGATTATCACAACACGGTCATCTACAGGGTTTATTGCTTGCAAGTGGCTGGGTTGTGTGTGGCATTGTGCAGAGTTTCCCGCATGGAGTGAACGCGCGCATAATTCGCGCCGGGACCGTTCGCAGAACGTGCGGTGTGTGGTCTCAGTGCGTCAGTGTGTCGTCGTCGAGGCGTGGAGGACTCTAATTTTAGATGCTTTTATTAAGATTACTATAGGAGTCTCTTGTTCGACAAGCGATTTCAGATCGGCATGATCAAGGATTCTGGGGTTTACTACATTCGACTTGGCCAGCGTAATGATAAGAATCAAATTTTGGATTTCTGTGAAAAGCATCTTATTTCTTGCCAATAGTGCTTTGAATAGATGTGGGTTGTCAACCAAGTCGTTTTTTTGGGCATTAATTATCTTATTGATTGTTTCGGTAAATCTATTAATCAGTTTTTGAGTCTCTGAGTTGATGATTATCTGCCTAGAGATTCCACTAGCTAGGTTGTCCTTATGGACCACCCTCCCCTTAATGAGAAGAGACGTTCCTAGGTCTGCTTGCACCATTTGTTCCGTGCATAATGGGGTCAGCTCCTAACCTCTTGTTGTTTTTTTACAAAGACCTGCTCTCCTACCTCAAATACACGGTTTTATCTGGTCGGGTTACATCTTTCGATGTTGTCCTGCTGGGCTTTAACCCATCTGGCCTTGATGTTTAGGCAACGCTCGTTGGTCCCTGAGTGTATAACCTCAATCGGCCTCTCACGAGTGACCGAGTGCACGGTTTTGTTATATTATACCGTTGCCCTCAGGATTAGTTCTACTGTGTCATTTGTCTTTTTGTCCAACTTCAGATATCTGGCAATTTCTGCCAGTGTGCTGTGGAACCGTTCAACTTGTCCATTGGACGAGCTGTGGAGTGGGGTCACATATACTATGTCAATGTTGAAGCTGTTCTTGAGCATTGAGGTGACAGTTTCTGAGTTGAATGCGGGTTCATTGTCGCAATATACCGTTTTGATATTGGGAAAGAGTTTAACAATCTGCAGCAGGGGTGCTGTGATGTCCACTTTTGTTCTGGACACCACTGGTTGCACTATTGCAAATTTTGAAAATTGGTTAACGCAAGTCAGGAATTGTCAGTCAGTCGGTTGAGAAAGTGTGAATATGCACCATTTCACCAGTATGACTGGGGATAGGTGTTTCCCCGAGCTCTTGCTTCTTCGGGTGCCTGTCATACTTTGCTTGGGTGCAGACCCTGCAATTAGCTACCACTTCCTTTGATAAACTGCCCATTTGAGGAAAATAATAGTCACGAAGAACTTGTTTAATATTTTTCTGCGCAGCTCGGTGCGCTCGGTTGTGTTCTGCAGTGATGATTTCTAACTGCTCGTTCCTATCGGATATATCCGACACGACATTCTTGCAGTGACGGTGTTGGGTAGACGGAAAATGCGTAATGAGGTCGCGTTGAAAACTTGCAAACCGCAATGAATTGCGTTTACAACGTCAGGGTTAATGACTTCTTTTAGGGCTTGCAATAAATGACTCTTGTCAGTGAATCTGATAAAGTGGCGGGTTTTGCTACGGAACAGGACTAAGTTTCGCTTGAGCGGAAGCCGTGCTGATTCCAGAATGATCTGGTTCCTGAAGCAATTAAGGGTAGTAAGGGCAGTAGTTTCGACCGTGTAGGTAAGTGATAGCTCGCTGTGGATAGTCGCAGCGTCTGATCGGGTTTCGTTTTGTAAGGCATTCAGATTCTGCCTAGATAGGGCATCATAGGGCATCTGCCACGAAGTTTTATTTGCCAGGTTTGTAAAAAACCTTGGCATTATGCTGGTCTATATAAGATTTCCACCTTTTAATTTTGGCATTCGTGTTTCTATCGGCAACAGCGAATGTGAGGGGTTGGTGGTCGGTAAAAATATTGATTTCCCTGGAGCCATACAGGAAGTTCTGCAGCTTATTTCCTTTCGTTTGTTGCATAGTTTTGCTCGTGCGATTTAAGGGTACGAGAAATCATGGTGATCGGATTGCGGATGCATCTGTGGTGAGGTCAAAGGCTTCTTGAAATCGGGGTATTTGAGTATAACATCCTCGGATGCTAGAATGTTACGCAGCCTTTGAAATGCGTACCGTTGAGTCTCATTAAACTCAACACGAATCTTTTTGGACATGTGTCTACTCACCGAACCATTTTCCCCTTTCAGGATATCTGTAATCGGACGGGCTATGGCGGTAAAATCTTTGATGAAGACTGTAGTAGCTGGCTAAGTCAAGGAAATATCTAACTTTGTAGACGCCATCTGGTTCAGGGTATTCTTGAATGGCCTTCACCTCTTCCCGATCGGATTTAGTTAATTCCTTGCTTACTATAAAGCCGAGGTACTCTACACTTTCTTTAAAGAACCTAGTCTTTTCCTGGCTTACTCTCATATTGGCATCGATTAGGCATTTCAGCACAGTATCGATGTGGCGGACGTGGTCGAATTCGTTTTCTGAGAAAATTATTACATCATCTACATAGACATAACATATCTTCCCAATTGGTTCTTTGAAAAATGCTGTTTGCATTTCTTAAGCCGAACGGCAGACGGCAAAATTCGTATTTGCCCCCATTTACCGAGAACGACGTCTATATATATTTGGTGATACCCTGACTTAAGATCAAGGGTAGTTAAGAATTAGTGAAGGCATGGGATAACGGTCTGGGATGGTTCGCTCATTGAGCTTGCTGAAATCTATGACCAACCTCTTTTTTGGGTTACCGAAGGCGTCGGTGCCCTTTTTGTCACCCACTTCGGGCTGTTGTAGGGTGATCTTGATGGCCTGGTAATGCCATCCTTTACAAGTTGTTTGACTTCGTTGTTTACGAAGTCAGAAACACCCATGGGGTTTGGGTAAGCTTTCGAGTACACCGGTTCGTTGTTTACTGCACGAATTGTGCCACGTGGATACAGCCCAGTGCCTCTACTGCACAGACGCAGTGGAAACCGCAGAGCACATCCTTCTGCACTGCTCCAGGTTCGTCGAGGAGAGGGCGCAACTCGTGGCGCTCGCTGGGTCACCTCTCAGTCCGAGAGGCCTGGTTGCCGCTATGATGTCGGACAAAATCGTTTGGGAAGTGGCTCACGTGATCATCGTCACCATGATGAAGCGTGTCCGTAAGGACGAGTTGGCCAATCGTAACTATTGATAAGGAGTACTCCCGTATTTTGGTGGGGCAAGAACTCTACTCAGTTGGTCGTAAAAAGGCGCTGCAGTGCATCGCAAAAGAAGATGGAGTGCGACTTGGCATCACATCCTGCTCACCCATGAAATACTTTGACTGGCAGTCCCGGTGAGGTTGACAAGGACATGAGAGAGAACGGAGGTTTTTGTTTAGTACGTAGGCATAATCCCTCAGCTGAGGGGTATGAATCGTGCATGCCATCCAAGGACGTTTGATGGTATCTTTAGAAGATTTCATATTCCTGCCGTATATAATAAAAAAAAAAACATACCACAAAGCTACAAATAGAATGTAGCTTAGCTCTCTTAAAATACTCTCTGCTATGCAGGAGTATATGTAGGCCATGTTACTTTTGCATACATGTGTACAAGTTATAAAGATCTCCTATTCGGTGTCCAGGGGGTCTTCCTTCTTCGGCATAGGTACGCCTTTGACAATGAATTTAGGTTGATTATGTTGGAGGGCTTGACTTCGCCCCCTTAGTTATATTGCTAGCCTTGTGGCGTAATAATGTAGTGTAATTAAGAACATGCTATGTGGGGCTATGTGCCGGAGTGGAAGTGTGGTTTATTAAGCAGCTTTGTTAGAACTGAAAGTACAGACAATATTCTGTGCTTAGTTTACCCTACACGACAATGCATCGCGCCACCAAGACATGAGTGGCAAGCAGACTCAGTATTCCTTGCGGCGCAGCGCAACACTCCGAATGGGAAGTGTCGGATTTCCAGCGCCGAACTCTATTACGGCGAGTCAACATTGTTTATGCGAAGCTACTTAGTTGCTAAGGAAATATGAACTTGATTGTTTGTTAACTATCCCCCCTCAGGTTTTTTTGACCGTCCTCGGTCAAGCTGAGCTTGTCGATGGTCCGCTGCATCTCCTTGGAGGCTCGTCTTCTTCTTAACGCCAGGTAAAGTAAGAAGGAGCCCACCAGACTGACTTTCAGGATGACAACAGCTGCGAACCAGACCCTAGGCAAGCCTGCGGATTCAACTTCTTCCTTAAAACTTAAAAGTTTTCGTTGTTCATTCTGTGTAGCAGAAGGATTCTGAGTACCGGGTCGTGGCCGAGGATGTTATGTAGTGGAGACCTGACGATTCCTGGTTGCTTGCTTAGTGCCTTTCGGATGTTTACAAATTCGGTACCATTGATGGTTGCCGTTTGCTCGAATGTCACCAGGTACGTTCCCTCGATTAGAATCTCTGTCCCACATCTGTGCTAACGTGGGCTGTTGCTTCGTTGATTATCACAACACGGTCATCTACAGGGTTTATTGCTTGCAAGTGGCTGGGTTGTGTGTGGCATTGTGCAGAGTTTCCCGCATGGAGTGAACGCGCGCATAATTCGCGCCGGGACCGTTCGCAGAACGTGCGGTGTGTGGTCTCAGTGCGTCAGTGTGTCGTCGTCGAGGCGTGGAGGACTCTAATTTTAGATGCTTTTATTAAGATTACTATAGGAGTCTCTTGTTCGACAAGCGATTTCAGATCGGCATGATCAAGGATTGTGGGGTTTACTACATTCGACTTGGCCAGCGTAATGATAAGAATCAAATTTTGGATTTCTGTGAAAAGCATCTTATTTCTTGCCAATAGTGCTTTGAATAGATGTGGGTTGTCAACCAAGTCGTTTTTTTGGGCATTAATTATCTTATTGATTGTGTCGGTAAATCTATTAATCAGTTTTTGAGTCTCTGAGTTGATGATTATCTGCCTAGAGATTCCACTAGCTAGGTTGTCCTTATGAACCACCCTCCCCTTAATGAGAAGAGACGTTCCTAGGTCTGCTTGCACCTTTTGTTCCGTGCATAATGGGGTCAGCTCCTAACCTCTTGTTGTTTTTTTACAAAGACCTGCTCTCCTACCTCAAATACACTGTTTTATCTGGTCGGGGTACATCTTTCGATGTTGTCCTGCTGGGCTTTAACCCATCTGGCCTTGATGTTTAGGCAACGCTCGTTGGTCCCTTAAAGTATAACCTCAATCGGCCTCTCACGAGTGACCGAGTGCACGGTTTTGTTATATTATACCGTTGCCCTCAGGATTAGTTCTACTGTGTCAGAGTGCTGTGGAACCATTCAACTTGTCCATTGGACGAGCTGTGGAGTGGGGTCACATATACTATGTCAATGTTGAAGCTGTTCTTGAGCATTGAGGTGACAGTTTCTGAGTTGAATGCGGGTTCATTGTCGTAATATACCGTTTTGATATTGGGAAAGAGTTTAACAAGCTGCAGCAGGGGTGCTGTGATGTCCACTTTTGTTCTGGACACCACTGGTTGCACTATTGCAAATTTTGAAAATTGGTTAACGCAAGTCAGGAATTGTCAGTCAGTCGGTTGAGAAAGTGTGAATATGCACCATTTCACCAGTATAACTGGGGATAGGTGTTTCCCCGAGCTCTTGCTTCTTCGGGTGCCTGTCATACTTTGCTTGGGTGCAGACCCTGCAATTAGCTACCACTTCCTTTGATAAACTGCCCATTTGAGGAAAATAATAGTCACGAAGAACTTGTTTAATATTTTTCTGCGCAGCTCGGTGCGCTCGGTTGTGTTCTGCAGTGATGATTTCTAACTGCTCGTTCCTATCGGATATATCCGACACGACATTCTTGCAGTGACGGTGTTGGGTAGACGGAAAATGCGTAATGAGGTCGCGTTGAAAACTTGCAAACCGCAATGAATTGCGTTTACAACGTCAGGCTTAATGACTTCTTTTAGGGCTTGCAATAAATGACTCTTGTCAGTGAATCTGATAAAGTGGCGGGGTTTGCTACGGAACAGGACTAAGTTTCGCTTGAGCGGAAACCGTGCTGATTCCAGAATGATCTGGTTCCTGAAGCAATCAAGGGTAGTAAGGGCAGTAGTTTCGATCGTGTAGGTAAGTGACAGCTCGCTGTGGATAGTCGCAGCGTCTGATCGGGTTTCGTTTTGTAAGGCATTCAGATTCTGCCTAGATAGGGCATCATAGGGCATCTGCAACGAAGTTTTATTTGCCAGGTTTGTAAAAAACCTTGGCATTATGCTGGTCTTTATAAGATTTCCACCTTTTAATTTTGGCATTCGTGATTCTATCGGCAACAGCGAATGTGAGGGGTTGTTGGTCGGTAAAAATATTGATTTCCCTGGAGCCATACAGGAAGTTCTGCAGCTTACCGAAGGCCCATACAATCGCCAGCCATTTACCTTTCGTTTGTTGCATAGTTTTGCTCGTGCGATTTAAGGGTACGAGAAATCATGGTGATCGGATTGCGGATGCATCTGTGGTGAGGTCAAAGGCTTCTTGAAATCGCGGTATTTGAGTATAACATCCTCGGATGCTAGAATGTTACGCAGCCTTTGAAATGCGTACCGTTGAGTCTCATTAAACTCAACACGAATCTTTTTGGACATGTGTCCACTCACCGAACCATTTTCCCCTTTCAGGATATCTGTAATCGGACGGGCTACGGCGGCAAAATCGTTGATGAAGACTGTAGTAGCTGGCTAAGTCAAGGAAATATCTAACTTTGTAGACGCCATCTGGTTCAGGGTATTCTTGAATGGCCTTCACCTCTTCCCTATCGGATTTAGTTAATTCCTTGCTTACTATAAAGCCGAGGTACTCTACACTTTCTTTAAAGAACCTAGTCTTTTCCTGGCTTACTCTCATATTGGAATCGATTAGTAATTTCAGCACAGTATTGATGTGGCGGACGTGGTCGAATTCGTTTTCTGAGAAAATTATTACATCATCTACATAGACATAACATATCTTCCCAATTGGTTCTTTGAAAAATGCTGATTGCATTTCTTAAGCCGAACGGCAGACGGCAAAATTCGTATTTGCCCCCATTTACCGAGAACGACGTCTTCTCACGGACATGCTCCGGAAGGTATATTTGGTGATACCCTGACTTAAGATCAAGGGTAGTTAAGAATTAGTGAAGGCATGGGGTAACGGTCTTGGAAGGTTCGCTCATTGAGCTTGCTGAAATCTATGACCATGTTGTAGGGTGACCTTGATGGCCTGGTAATGCCATCCTTTACAAGTTGTTTGGCTTCGTTGTTTACGAAGTCAGAAACACCCATGGGGTTTGGGTAAGCTCTCGAGTACACCGGTTCGTTGTTTACTGTACGAATTGTGCCACGTGGATACAGCCCAGTGCCTCTACTGCACAAACGCAGTGGAAACCGCAGATCACATCCTTCTGCACTGCTCCAGGTTCGTCGAGGAGAGGGCGCAACTCGTGGCGCTCGCTGGGTCACCTCTCAGTCCGAGAGGCCTGGTTGCCGCTATGATGTCGGACAAAATCGTTTGGGAAGTGGCTCACGTGATCATCGTCACCATGATGAAGCGTGTCCGTAAGGACGAGTTGGCCAATCGTAACTATTGATAAGGAGTACTCCCGTATTTTGGTGGGGCAAGAACTCTACGACTGTACGCTCAGTTGGTCGTAAAAAGGCGCTGCAGTGCATCGCAAAAGAAGATGGAGTGCGACTTGGCATCACATCCTGCTCACCCATGAAATACTTTGACTGGCAGTCCCGGTGAGCTTGACAAGGACATGAGAGAGAACGGAGGTTTTTGTTTAGTACGTAGGCATAATCCCTCAGCTGAGGGGTATGAATCGTGCATGCCATCCAAGGACGTTTGATGGTATCTTTAGAAGATTTCATTTTCCTGCCGTATATAATAAAAAAAAAACATACCACAAAGCTACAAATAGAATGTAGCTTAGCTCTCTTAAAATACTCTCTGCTATGCAGGAGTATATGTAGGCCATGTTACTTTTGCATACATGTGTACAAGTTATAAAGATCTCCAATTCGGTGTCCAGGGGGTCTTCCTTCTTCGGTATAGGTACGCCTTTGACAATGAATTTAGGTTGATTATGTTGGAGGGCTTGACTTCGCCCCCTTAGTTATATTGCTAGCCTTGTGGCGTAATAATGTAGTGTAATTAAGAACATGCTTATTTTTACGGCTATGTGCCGGAGTGGAGGTGTGGTTTATTGAGCAGCTTTGTTAGAACTGAAAGTACAGACAATATTCTGTGCTTAGTTTACCCTACACGACAATGCATCGCGCCACCAAGAAATGAGTGGCAAGCCGACTCAGTATTCCTTGCGGCGCAGCGCAACACTCCGAATGGGAAGTGTCGGATTTCCAGCGCCGAACTCTATTATGGCGAGTCAGCATTGTTTATGCGAAGCTACTTAGTTGCTAAGGAAATATGAACTTGATTATTTGTTAACTATCCCCCCTCAGGTTTTTGACCGTCCTCGGTCAAGCTGAGCTTGTCGATGGTCCGCTGCATCTCCTTGGAGGCTCGTCTTCCTCTTAGCGCCAGGTAAAGTAAGAAGGAGCCCACCAGACTGACTTTCAGGATGACAACAGCTGCGAACCAGACCCTAGGCGAGCCTGCGGATTCAACTTCTTCCTTAGAACTTAAAAGTTTTCGTTGTTCATTCTGTGTAGCAGAGGGATTCTGAGTACCGGGTCGTGGCCAAGGATGTTATGTAGTGGAGACCTGATGATTCCTGGTTGCTTGCTTAGTGCCTTTCGGATGTTTACAAATTCGGTACCATTGATGGTTGCCGTTTGCTCGAAGGTCACCAGGTACGTTCCCTCGATCAGAATCTCTGTCCCACATCTGTGCTAACGTGGGCTGTTGCTTCGTTGATTATCACAACACGGTCATCTACAGGGGTTATTGCTTGCAAGTGGCTGGGTTGTGTGTGGCATTGTGCATTGTCGTGGCCGAGGATGTTATGTAGTGGAGACCTGACGATTCGTGGTTGCTTGCTTAGTGCCTTTCGGATGTTTACAAATTCGGTACCATTGATGGTTGCCGTTTGCTCGAAGGTCACGAGGTACGTTCCCTCGATCAGAATCTCTGTCCCACATCTGTGCTAACGTGGGTTGTTGCTTCGTTGATTATCACAACACGGTCATCTACAGGGGTTATTGCTTGCAAGTGGCTGGGTTGTGTGTGGCATTGTGCAGAGTTTCCCGCATGGAGTGAACGCGCGCATGATTCGCGCCGGGACCGTTCGCAGAACGTGCGGTGTGTGGTCTCAGTGCGTCAGTGTGTCGTCGTCGAGGCGTGGAGGACTCTAATTTTAGATGCTTTTATTAAGATTACTATAGGAGTGTCTTGTTCGACAAGCGATTTCAGATCGGCATGATCAAGGATTGTGGGGTTTACTAAATTCGACTTGGCCAGCGTAATGATAAGAATCAAATTTTGGATTTCTGTGAAAAGTATCTTATTTCTTGCCAATAGTGCTTTGAATAGATGTGGGTTGTCAACCAAGTCGTTTTTTTGGGCATTAATTATCTTATTGATTGTGTCAGTAAATCTATTAATCAGTTTTTAAGTCTCTGAGTTGATGATTATCTGCCTAGAGATTCCACTAGCTAGGTTGTCCTTATGGACCACCCTCCCCTTAATGAGAACAGACGTTCCTAGGTTTGCTTGCACCTTTTGTTCCGTGCATAATGGGGTCAGCTCTTAACCTCTTGTTGTTTTTTTACAAAGACCTGCTCTCCTACCTCAAATACACGGTTTTATCTGGTCGGGTTACATCTTTCGATGTTGTCCTGCTAAAGCCCAGCAGGTACCCATCTGGCCTTGATGTTTAGGCAACGCTCGTTGGTCCCTGAGTGTATAACCTCAATCGGCCTCTCACGAGTGACCGAGTGCACGGTTTTGTTATATTATACCGTTGCCCTCAGTATTAGTTCTACTGTGTCATTTGTCTTTTTGTCCAACTTCAGATATCTGGCAATTTCTGCCAGTGTGCTGTGGAACCGTTCAACTTGTCCATTGGACGAGCTGTGGAGTGGGGTCGCATTCACTATGTCAATGTTGAAGCTGTTCTTGAGCATTGAGGTGACAGTTTCTGAGTTGAATGCGGGTTCATTGTCGCAATATACCGTTTTGATATTGGGAAAGAGTTTAACAATCTGCAGCAGGGGTGCTGTGATGTCCACTTTTGTTCTGGACAGCACTGGTTGCACTATTGCAAATTTTGAAAATTGGTTAACGCAAGTCAGGAATTGTCAGTCAGTCGGTTGAGAAAGTGTGAATATGCACCATTTCACCAGTATAACTGGGGATAGGTGTTTCCCCGAGCTCTTGCTTCTTCGGGTGCCTGTTATTTTTCTGCGCAGCTCGGTGCGCTCGGTTGTGTTCTGCAGTAATAATTTCTAACTGCTCGTTCCTATCGGATATATCCGACACGACATTCTTGCAGTGACGGTGTTGGGTAGAGGGAAAATGCGTAATGAGGTCGCGTTGAAAACTTGCAAACCGCAATGAATTGCGTTTACAACGTCAGGGTTAATGACTTCTTTTAGGGCTTGCCATAAATGACTCTTGTCAGTGAATCTGATAAAGTGGCGGGTTTTGCTACGGAACAGGACTAAGCTGGTCTATATAAGATTTCCACCGCAACAGATTTATCGGCAACAGCGAATGTGAGGGGTTGGTGGTCGGTAAAAATATTGATTTCCCTGGAGCCATACAGGAAGTTCTGCAGCTTACCGAAGGCCCATACAATCGCCAGCCATTTACCTTTCGTTTGTTGCATAGTTTTGCTCGTGCGATTTAAGGGTACGAGAAATCATGGTGATCGGATTGCGGATGCATCTGTGGTGAGGTCAAAGGCTTCTTGAAATCGCGGTATTTGAGTATAACATCCTCGGATGCTAGAATGTTACGCAGCCTTTGAAATGCGTACCGTTGAGTCTCATTAAACTCAACACGAATCTTTTTGGACATGTGTCCACTCACCGAACCATTTTCCCCTTTCAGGATATCTGTAATCGGACGGGCTACGGCGGCAAAATCGTTGATGAAGACTGTAGTAGCTGGCTAAGTCAAGGAAATATCTAACTTTGTAGACGCCATCTGGTTCAGGGTATTCTTGAATGGCCTTCACCTCTTCCCTATCGGATTTAGTTAATTCCTTGCTTACTATAAAGCCGAGGTACTCTACACTTTCTTTAAAGAACCTAGTCTTTTCCTGGCTTACTCTCATATTGGCATCGATTAGGCATTTCAGCACAGTATCGATGTGGCGGACGTGGTCGAATTCGTTTTCTGAGAAAATTATTACATCATCTACATAGACATAACATATCTTCCCAATTTGTTCTTTGAAAAATGCTGTTTGCATTTCTTAAGCCGAACGGCAGACGGCAAAATTCGTATTTGCCCCCATTTACCGAGAACGAGGTCTTCTCACGGTCATGCTCCGCAAGGTATATTTGGTGATACCCTGACTTAAGATCAAGGGTAGTTAAGAATTAGTGAAGGCATGGGGTAACGGTCTGGGATGGTTCGCTCATTGAGCTTGCTGAAATCTATGACCAACCTCTTTTTTGGGTTACCGAAGGCGTCGGTGCCCTTTTTGTCACCCACGTCGGGCTGTTGTAGGGTGACCTTGATGGCCTGGTAATGCCATCCTTTACAAGTTGTTTGGCTTCGTTGTTTACGAAGTCAGAAACACCCATGGGGTTTGGGTAAGCTCTCGAGTACACCGGTTCGTTGTTTACTGTACGAATTGTGCAACGTGGATACAGCCCAGTGCCTCTACTGCACAAACGCAGGATGGTTCGCTCATTGAGCTTGCTGAAATCTATGACCAACCTCTTTTTTGGGTTACCGAAGGCGTCGGTGCCCTTTTTGTCACCCACGTCGGGCTGTTGTAGGGTGACCTTGATGGCCTGGTAATGCCATCCTTTACAAGTTGTTTGGCTTCGTTGTTTACGAAGTCAGAAACACCCATGGGGTTTGGGTAAGCTCTCGAGTACACCGGTTCGTTGTTTACTGTACGAATTGTGCAACGTGGATACAGCCCAGTGCCTCTACTGCACAAACGCAGTGGAAACCGCAGAGCACATCCTTCTGCACTGCTCCAGGTTCGTCGAGGAGAGGGCGCAACTCGTGGCGCTCGCTGGGTCACCTATCAGTCCGAGAGGCCTGGTTGCCGCTATGATGTCGGACAAAATCGTTTGGGACGTGGCTCACGTGATCATCGTCACCATGATGAAGCGTGTCCGTAAGGACGAGTTGGCCAATCGTAACTATTGATAAAGAGTACTCCCGTATTTTGGTGGGGCAAGAACTCTACGACTGTACGCTCAGTTGGTCGTAAAAAGGCGCTGCAGTGCATCGCAAAAGAAGGTGGAGTGCGACTTGGCATCACATCCTGCTCACCCATGAAATACTTTGACTGGCAGTCCCGGTGAGCTTGACAAGGACATGAGAGAGAACGGAGGTTTTTGTTTAGTACGTAGGCATAATCCCTCAGCTGAGGGGTATAAATCGTGCATGCCATCCAAGGACGTTTGATGGTATCTTTAGAAGATTTCATTTTCCTGCCGTATATAATAAAAAAAAAACATACCACAAAGCTACAAATAGAATGTAGCTTAGCTCTCTTAAAATACTCTCTGCTATGCAGGAGTATATGTAGGCCATGTTACTTTTGCATACATGTGTACAAGTTATAAAGATCTCCTATTCGGTGTCCAAGAGGTCTTCCTTCTTCGTTATAGGTACGCCTTTGACAATGAATTTAGGTTGATTATATTGGAGGGCTTGACTTCGCCCCCTTAGTTATATTGCTAGCCTTGTGGCGTAATAATGTAGTGTAATTAAGAACATGCTTATTTTTACGGTTATGTGCCGGAGTGTGTGTGGTTTATTGAGCAGCTTTGTTAGAACTGAAAGTACAGACAATATTCTGTGCTTAGTTTACCCTACACGACAATGCATCGCGCCACCAAGACATGAGTGGCAAGCCGACTCAGTATTCCTTGCAACGCAGCGCAACACTCCGAATGGGAAGTGTCGGATTTCCAGCGCCGAACTCTATTATGGCGAGTCAGCATTGTTTATGCGAAGCTACTTAGTTGCTAAAGAAATATGAACTTGATTGTTTGTTAACTATCCCCCCTCAGGTTTTTGACCGTCCTCGGTCAAGCTGAGCTTGTCGATGGTCCGCTGCATCTCCTTGGAGGCTCGTCTTCCTCTTAGCGCCAGGTAAAGTAAGAAGGAGCCCACCAGACTGACTTTCAGGATGACAACAGCTGCGAACCAGACCCTAGGCGAGCCTGCGGATTCAACTTCTTCCTTAAAACTTAAAAGTTTTCGTTGTTCATTCTGTGTAGCAGAGGGATTCTGAGTACCGGGTCGTGGCCAAGGATGTTATGTAGTGGAGACCTGACGATTCCTGGTTGCTTGCTTAGTGCCTTTCGGATGTTTACAAATTCGGTACCATTGATGGTTGCCGTTTGCTCGAAGGTCACCAGGTACGTTCCCTCGATCAGAATCTCTGTCCCACATCTGTGCTAACGTGGGCTGTTGCTTCGTTGATTATCACAACACGGTCATCTACAGGGTTTATTGCTTGCAAGTGGCTGGGTTGTGTGTGGCATTGTGCAGAGTTTCCCGCATGGAGTGAACGCGCGCATGATTCGCGCCGGGACCGTTCGCAGAACGTGCGGTGTGTGGTCTCAGTGCGTCAGTGTGTCGTCGTCGAGGCGTGGAGGACTCTAATTTTAGATGCTTTTATTAAGATTACTATAGGAGTCTCTTGTTCGACAAGCGATTTCAGATCGGCATGATCAAGGATTGTGGGGTTTACTACATTCGACTTGGCCAGCGTAATGATAAGAATCAAATTTTGGATTTCTGTGAAAAGCATCTTATTTCTTGCCAATAGTGCTTTGAATAGATGTGGGTTGTCAACCAAGTCGTTTTTTTGGGCATTAATTATCTTATTGATTGTGTCGGTAAATCTATTAATCAGTTTTTGAGTCTCTGAGTTGATGATTATCTGCCTAGAGATTCCACTAGCTCCCCTTAATGAGAACAGACGTTCCTAGGTTTGCTTGCACCTTTTGTTCCGTGCATAATGGGGTCAGCTCTTAACCTCTTGTTGTTTTTTTACAAAGACCTGCTCTCCTACCTCAAATACACGGTTTTATCTGGTCGGGTTACATCTTTCGATGTTGTCCTGCTAAAGCCCAGCAGGTACCCATCTGGCCTTGATGTTTAGGCAACGCTCGTTGGTCCCTGAGTGTATAACCTCAATCGGCCTCTCACGAGTGACCGAGTGCACGGTTTTGTTATATTATACCGTTGCCCTCAGTATTAGTTCTACTGTGTCATTTGTCTTTTTGTCCAACTTCAGATATCTGGCAATTTCTGCCAGTGTGCTGTGGAACCGTTCAACTTGTCCATTGGACGAGCTGTGGAGTGGGGTCGCATTCACTATGTCAATGTTGAAGCTGTTCTTGAGCATTGAGGTGACAGTTTCTGAGTTGAATGCGGGTTCATTGTCGCAATATACCGTTTTGATATTGGGAAAGAGTTTAACAATCTGCAGCAGGGGTGCTGTGATGTCCACTTTTGTTCTGGACAGCACTGGTTGCACTATTGCAAATTTTGAAAATTGGTTTACGCAAGTCAGGAATTGTCAGTCAGTCGGTTGAGAAAGTGTGAATATGCACCATTTCACCAGTATAACTGGGGATAGGTGTTTCCCCGAGCTCTTGCTTCTTCGGGTGCCTGTCATACTTTGCTTGGGTGCAATTAGCTACCACTTCCTTTGATAAACTGCCCATTTGAGGAAAATAATAGTCACGAAGAACTTGTTTAATATTTTTCTGCGCAGCTCGGTGCGCTCGGTTGTGTTCTGCAGTAATGATTTCTAACTGCTCGTTCCTATCGGATATATCCGACACGACATTCTTGCAGTGACGGTGTTGGGTAGACGGAAAATGCGTAATGAGGTCGCGTTGAAAACTTGCAAACCGCAATGAATTGCGTTTACAACGTCAGGGTTAATGACTTCTTTTAGGGCTTGCCATAAATGACTCTTGTCAGTGAATCTGATAAAGTGGCGGGTTTTGCTACGGAACAGGACTAAGCTGGTCTATATAAGATTTCCACCTTTTAATTTTGGCATTCGTGTTTCTATCGGCAACAGCGAATGTGAGGGGTTAGTGGTCGGTAAAAATATTGATTTCCCTGGAGCCATACAGGAAGTTCTGCAGCTTACCGAAGGCCCATACAATCGCCAGCCATTTACCTTTCGTTTGTTGCATATTTTTGCTCGTGCGATTTAAGGGTACGAGAAATCATGGTGATCGGATTGCGGATGCATCTGTGGTGAGGTCAAAGGCTTCTTGAAATCGGGGTAATTGAGTATAACATCCTCGGATGCTAGAATGTTACGCAGCCTTTAAAATGCGTACCGTTGAGTCTCATTAAACTCAACACGAATCTTTTTGGACATGTGTCTACTCACCGAACCATTTTCCCCTTTCAGGATATCTGTAATCGGACGGGCTATGGCGGTAAAATCTTTGATGAAGACTGTAGTAGCTGGCTAAGTCAAGGAAATATCTAACTTTGTAGACGCCATCTGGTTCAGGGTATTCTTGAATGGCCTACACCTCTTCCCTATCGGATTTAGTTAATTCCTTGCTTACTATAAAGCCGAGGTGCTCTACACTTTCTTTAAAGAACCTAGTCTTTTCCTGGCTTACTCTCATATTGGCATCGATTAGGCATTTCAGCACAGTATCGATGTGGCGGACGTGGTCGAATTCGTTTTCTGAGAAAATTATTACATCATCTACATAGACATAACATATCTTCCCAATTTGTTCTTTGAAAATTGCTGTTTGCATTTCTTAAGCCGAACGGCAGACGGCAAAATTCGTATTTGCCCCCATTTACCGAGAACGAGGTCTTCTCACGGTCATGCTCCGCAAGGTATATTTGGTGATACCCTGACTTAAGATCAAGGGTAGTTAAGAATTAGTGAAGGCATGGGGTAACGGTCTGGGATGGTTCGCTCATTGAGCTTGCTGAAATCTATGACCAACCTCTTTTTTGGGTTACCGAAGGCGTCGGTGCCCTTTTTGTCACCCACGTCGGGCTGTTGTAGGGTGACCTTGATGGCCTGGTAATGCTCCCTTTCCGGCTTGCCAGGTTTGTGGATCATGGAGATTATCCAAAGCTTCCACTGATAAGGAAAGTATTGCAACCTCACAATAGCGTTGAAAACTAACGTTATGTAGAGGATCGCTTGACCTGGTGCTTTGTTGCCTTTTTATTGCGCGCGTGGCCTTCCACAGCGAATGCGTCGCTTTGCTTTCGACTCCAGTATTGGCAAGCCATTAGTCGAACCATGCGGATTTGTGCAGCACCAACGCGCATCGAAGACTACTCAGCCCTCGATTCCATTCCGTCTTGTCCAACGGGTGACGAGACCTCATCCACCTAGTGCGTAAGGGCCTCTTCTCAGCTATATTGGGATTCGATCTGCCGAGATAAGCTGCGAGTTGCCAATCTAGCTGCTGACTTGATATTGTTGGTGAGCAGTTCAATAGCATCATCAACGTCCTGTCCTGTTAAGGCAGTGTTGAGGGGCAGTGTGGACTCCAGTTGCGATTGAAATACCTCCAGGTTAGTACGCCTAATGTTCGTAGAACAACTGCACACTCTCGCTTTCATAAATCGACTGACGCTGCGTAGATAATAGGCACACATGCGAGGACACATACCAAGAGGACATATACCAAAAATACAAATACAAAAGCTGTTGCTCCTCCCAAAACCAGAGAAGCCACCCGAGGAGCCTTCATCGTTCCGGGCAATATGCCTCATCGATGGAACTGGCTGGTGTGCACCAGGGGAAACTGGTGTGCATCCGGCTAGAGAGGGCTATCGCCGACGCGGATGACCTCTCTTGGTCCCAGTTTGGCTTCAGGAGAACGCGGTGCAACGTCGACGTTGTCAACAGGGTGGTCGAAGAAGCGGCCCAAGCAACCGAGGGCACCAGATGGAAGGGGGGTAGCAAAGAGTACTGCCTGATGGTCACACTAGACATCAGGAACGCCTTCAACACAGCGAGGTGGGACCGGATCCTAGAAGCACTAATTGGCTTCAGCGTCCCAGCCTACCTAGTCAGGATCATCCGCAGCTACTTTTCTGATCGTGTCCTACTGTGCGACTCGTCGGACGGAGTCTTCAGGCACCAGGTCACCGGTGGAGTCCCGAAAGGCCCGCTTCTGTGGCACACCATGTATGAAGGGATACTTCGCATACCGCTGGTCGGGAGGAGAGAGATCGTAGGCTTCGCGGACGCCGTGGCCTTGGTCGTTGTTTACAAGCATCCCGGCAAGGCGGAGGAGAAGTGTTACCAAAACATCAGGGCCATTGAAGGCTGTCCTGATTAGCTTCAGGAAGGCAGTGGAGACGGCCAGAGTCGAAGTAAGCAGTACTACGGTATCCTCCTCTCGGGCAATTTAGTACCTGGGAGTCATTATAGACACCAAGCTTTCGTTCCGTGAACACCTACCCTACGCTAGCTCGAAAGCAGCAGAAGTAAATCGGGCGCTATCAACCATAATGTTGAACACCCGAGGACCAAAACACGCGAGTAGACGGCTGCTGACGAGCGTCACCCGAGCGACCATGCTATATGCCGTCCCGGTGTGGGCAAAAGCGCTTGGAACCGAAAGCTACGCCCAAGGCCTAAATGCATGCTACCCACAGACTGTCGGCGCTACGTATCTGCTGCGCCTTCAGAAGAGTGTCCAACGCGGCGGCATTCGTGATCGCAGGAATACCGCCTCTAGACCTGTTAGCGCAGGAAAACAAAGAGGTCTTCAACCAAACCCACAAAAGACGCCTCACCCCCTGCGTCAAGAGGGCAATACGAGCAGAAGCAAGGCAGCACACCCTGGAGGCATGGCAGCAGCTGATTCCCAACCTCAAGCCGTTGTTAGAACAGAAGCATGGCGAAATAACGTTCCACCTAACGTAGCTGATCAGCGGGCACGGCTGGTTTCTCAGCTATCTGAAACGCTTTGGACATGAGGAGGCGGATGATTGCCCATGGTGCGGAAGTGGACGGAGCGAAACACCTGAGCACGTGCGATAAATACTTTCAGGGGGGAGGTGGAATGGCTAGCGGTCAACAGCTTCGCCGCAGCGATAACCACCGAGCTCAGAAGAGCCGAGAGAGCCAGGAGGGTGTACGAGTGAGCCAATCCTGATCGTCCTCGCTAAGCAATGCTTCACGGCCATACCGTGGGGGGTCCTGGATTTGCCCTCCTTACTGTTACATTGTAAATAGTTAATCTTAATTAGGTTCAATAAACTAATTAAAAAAAAAAAAAAACATACCACAAAGCTCCAAATAGAACGTAGCTTAGCTCTCTTCAAATACTCTCTGCTATGTGACTTTTGCATACATGTGTACAAGTTATAAAGATCTCCTATTCGGTGTCCAGGGGGTCTTCCTTCTTCGGTAGAGGTACGCCTTTGACACTGAATTTAGGTTGATTATATTGGAGGGCTTGACTTCGCCCCCTTAGTTATATTGCTATCCTTGTGGCGTAGCATTGTAGTGTAATAAAGAACAAGGTTATTTTTACTGCTATGTGCCGGAGTGAAGCTGTGGTTTATTGAGCAGCTTTGTAAGAACTGAAAGTACAGACAATATTCTTTGCTTAGTTTACCCTACGCGACAATGCAATGCAATATTGATTTCCCTGGAGCCATACAGGAAGTTCTGCAGCTTACCGAAGGCCCATACAATCGCCAGCCATTTACCTTTCGTTTGTTGCATAGTTTTGCTCGTGCGATTTAAGGGTACGAGAAATCATGGTGATCGGATTGCGGATGCATCTGTGGTGAGGTCAAAGGCTTCTTGAAATCGGGGTAATTGAGTATAACATCCTCGGATGCTAGAATGTTACGCAGCCTTTAAAATGCGTACCGTTGAGTCTCATTAAACTCAACACGAATCTTTTTGGACATGTGTCCACTCACCGAACCATTTTCCCCTTTCAGGATATCTGTAATCGGACGGGCTACGGCGGCAAAATCGTTGATGAAGACTGTAGTAGCTGGCTAAGTCAAGGAAATATCTAACTTTGTAGACGCCATCTGGTTCAGGGTATTCTTGAATGGCCTACACCTCTTCCCTATCGGATTTAGTTAATTCCTTGCTTACTATAAAGCCGAAGTACTCCACACTTTCTTTAAAGTACCTAGTCTTTTCCTGGCTTACTCTCATATTGGCATCGATTAGGCATTTCAGCACAGTATCGATGTTGCGGACGTGGTCGAATTCGTTTTCTGAGAAAATTATTACATCATCTACATAGACATAACATATCTTCCCAATTTGTTCTTTTGTTTGCATTTCTTAAGCCGAACGGCAGACGGCAAAATTCGTATTTTACCGAGAACGACGTCTTCTCACGGTCATGCTCCGCAAGGTATATTTGGTGATACCCTGACTTAAGATCAAGGGTAGTTAAGAATTAGTGAAGGCATGGGGTAACGGTCTGGGATGGTTCGCTCATTGAGCTTGCTGAAATCTATGACCAACCTCTTTTTTGGGTTACCGAAGGCGTCGGTGCCCTTTTTGTCACCCACGTCGGGCTGTTGTAGGGTGACCTTGATGGCCTGGTAATGCCATCCTTTACAAGTTGTTTGGCTTCGTTGTTTACGAAGTCAGAAACACCCATGGGGTTTGGGTAAGCTCTCGAGTACACCGGTTCGTTGTTTACTGTACGAATTGTAGCAGTGACCGCTGTGTTGAAAGGGAGAGCTTTGTGTGAAGCAGATATGGCCTTTTTCCTTCTCAAGATTCTCTCCTTAAACTCCTTTTACGTTAGTTTTTTTTTTTTTTTTTATTAATTTAATTATTAAGGCATACGGGCAAATTTTGGAGCCCCTTTGTGTCCTTCTTTTCTATTAATTCATCCCAGGGCGCGCCGGCTATTTATAGCTAGCTTTTTCTAGTTTACAATAATTTTACTACAATTATATAACAATCACATATAACAAATAGGATTTAAGATAAGCGTCAGCTTCTGCTGACCCTTGTCAAAGTAGATCGGGAAATGAGATCCCTCAGTTGCCTTCTATTGAGCCTCCTTGATGGGCGAGATCTGTTTAGAGTGCTGGACAGCCGATTTCTGTGGCTCTCCAACCTGTAATGGTATCTGCTCGAGCGTTGGTTTCCAGTTCGGCTGTGGTACAAGGGATACCTCGATGTAGACGGGCGGTGACGTTCTCCGCTTTAAAGTATAGCAGACGTTGTTGGATTTACTGCTCTTGATGCCAATGTTCCAACGTCTTGCCCATCCCGAGAACGGATCTGCAAAGTCCTGGATACCATCGGCTGCGTCGTACTCGCATAGGGACCTGTAGGTGACGCACACGTCATCGGCAAATGTGGTCAACATTGACTTCCCGTAAAGGCTTACATCCGGCTGCGGCATGTCGTGGCTATACAGGCAGTAGAGCAGGGGGCCGAGGACACTACCTTGTGGAACACCATTGTGCTCAGTGAAAATTTCTGAATGTAAGCGCACAGCGAACATCTTTCCTTCCAGGTACGATTTTAGCAACCCAAAATATGGAGCAGGCAGCGTCTGCTTGATTTTTAGTTGAAGTCCAATGTGCCACACTCGATCAAACGCTTCTAGAATGTCCAAGAAGAGGCTGTTACAATATTCCTTACTGTCGTAGGCAGTCAGAATTTGCTCGACGACCCGATGGAGGTGCTCGACATTACAGTGGCTAGCACGAAAACCGAACTGGTGCTCAGGGGTAATACACTGGGCTTCCATAATCCTTACAATCCGGACAGAAATTAGTCTCTCAAACACCTTCGAAATTGAAGGGAGGAGACTGATCGACCGGAAGGAGGCGGGCTCCCTTTCCGGCTTGCCAGGTTTGTGGATCATGGAGATTATCCAAAGCTTCCACTGATAAGGAAAGTATTGCAACCTCACAATAGCGTTGAAAACTAACGTTATGTAGAGGATCGCTTGACCTGGTGCTTTGTTGCCTTTTTATTGCGCGCGTGGCCTTCCACAGCGAATGCGTCGCTTTGCTTTCGACTCCAGTATTGGCAAGCCATTAGTCGAACCATGCGGATTTGTGCAGCACCAACGCGCATCGAAGACTACTCAGCCCTCGATTCCATTCCGTCTTGTCCAACGGGTGACGAGACCTCATCCACCTAGTGCGTAAGGGCCTCTTCTCAGCTATATTGGGATTCGATCTGCCGAGATAAGCTGCGAGTTGCCAATCTAGCTGCTGACTTGATATTGTTGGTGAGCAGTTCAATAGCATCATCAACGTCCTGTCCTGTTAAGGCAGTGTTGAGGGGCAGTGTGGACTCCAGTTGCGATTGAAATACCTCCAGGTTAGTACGCCTAATGATAAGCCGTTCCATCTTAGGGTAGCATATTGCCCCCGCATCCAGCGTAATTACCAGAGGCAGGTCAGCACTTATATTAGCGTGGATGCCCAGCACACCCTTTGTCAGTGCAAAATCAATGTACCCTGGGGAGCCTCTACTGCCGTACGCGTAGTTTGTTGGTCCTCCTGTTGCTAGCGAGTCGACCTCCAAGTTTAGGACGAGATTCGCTAGTGCAATGCCTCTTTGGTTGCTCCTTCCCGCACCACAGAGCCAATGGGGCACGTTTCAAATCGCCCGCAATGATGAACTTCGTCTGGAACTCTTCCAAAATGTCCTTAAACTCGTCCCTAGTCCTTGCATATCTCGGTGGGCAGTAGACCGGTCCAAAACTTATAGGACCAAGTTTTCGTGGTTTTCGCGGGAAACAGAAACGCTTCTGTGTATGTGACGAAATTGTGAAATTATGATAATTGTTTATAACGCGCACAAATTAAATTGCCATACAACTATAAGTATGCAATTATATTATGCAAGTATGTATGTACATATATATACACATGTATTATTCTCGACCTTTTTTTTTAGCTTGTTATAAACAATCAAACCTATCCATTTCATTGCTATTTTGTGTCTGGGCCCATAACCAATTTATATATTTATTGTGAAATATAATTATTAAATATTGTCAGACTTGCATGAAATAAATAGGCACGTGTTTCTTTTCTTTTTTTTTAACTCTTTATTGTAAGAACAACTGCACACTCTCGCTTTCATAAATCGACTGACGCTGCGTAGATAATAGGCACACATGCGAGGACACATACCACGAGGACATATACCAAAAATACAAATACAAAAGCTGTTGCTCCTCCCAAAACCAGAGAAGCCACCCGAGGAGCCTTCATCGTTCCGGGCAATATGCCTCATCGATGGAACTGGCTGGTGTGCACCAGGGGAAACTGGTGTGCATCCGGCTAGAGAGGGCTATCGCCGACGCGGATGACCTCTCTTGGTCCCAGTTTGGCTTCAGGAGAACGCGGTGCAACGTCGACGTTGTCAACAGGGTGGTCGAAGAAGCGGCCCAAGCAACCGAGGGCACCAGATGGAAGGGGGGTAGCAAAGAGTACTGCCTGATGAAGCACTAATTGGCTTCAGCGTCCCAGCCTACCTAGTCAGGATCATCCGCAGCTACTTTTCTGATCGTGTCCTACTGTGCGACTCGTCGGACGGAGTCTTCAGGCACCAGGTCACCGGTGGAGTCCCGAAAGGCCCGCTTCTGTGGCACACCATGTATGAAGGGATACTTCGCATACCGCTTTTCGGGAGGAGAGAGATCGTAGGCTTCGCGGACGCCGTGGCCTTGGTCGTTGTTTACAAGCATCCCGGCAAGGCGGAGGAGAAGTGTTACCAAAACATCAGGGCCATTGAAGGCTGTCCTGATTAGCTTCAGGATGGCAGTGGAGACGGCCAGAGTCGAAGTAAGCAGTACTACGGTATCCTCCTCTCGGGGAATTTAGTACCTGGGAGTCATTATAGACACCAAGCTTTCGTTCCGTGAACACCTACCCTACGCTAGCTCGAAAGCAGCAGAAGTAAATCGGGCGCTATCAACCATAATGTTGAACACCCGAGGACCAAAACACGCGAGTAGACGGCTGCTGACGAGCGTCACCCGAGCGACCTTGCTATATGCCGTCCCGGTGTGGCCAAAAGCGCTTGGAACCGAAAGCTACGCCCAAGGCCTAAATGCATGCTACCCACAGACTGTCGGCGCTACGTATCTGCTGCGCCTTCAGAAGAGTGTCCAACGCGGCGTCAAAACAAAGAGGTCTTCAACCAAACCCACAAAAGACGCCTCACCCCCTGCGTCAAGAGGGCAATACGAGCAGAAGCAAGGCAGCACACCCTGGAGGCATGGCAGCAGCTGATTCCCAACCTCAAGCCGTTGTTAGAACAGAAGCATGGCGAAATAACGTTCCACCTAACGTAGCTGATCAGCGGGCACGGCTGGTTTCTCAGCTATCTGAAACGCTTTGGACATGAGGAGGCGGATGATTGCCCATGGTGCGGAAGTGGACGGAGCGAAACACCTGAGCACGTGCGATAAGTACGCAAGGGAACAGAGCTCTCTGGAAACCGTACTTGGCAGCAGACCGCATGCGGATAACCTAGTCCCATTCATGCTGCGGGGGGAGGTGGAATGGCTAGCGGTCAACAGCTTCGCCGCAGCGATAACCACCGAGCTCAGAAGAGCCGAGAGAGCCAGGAGGGTGTACGAGTGAGCCAATCCTGATCGTCCTCGCTAAGCAATGCTTCACGGCCATACCGCGGGGGGTCCTGGATTTGCCCTCCTTACTGTTACATTGTAAATAGTTAATCTTAATTAGGTTCAATAAACTAATTTAAAAAAAAAAAAAACATACCACAAAGCTCCAAATAGAACGTAGCTTAGCTCTCTTCAAATACTCTCTGCTATGTGACTTTTGCATACATGTGTACAAGTTATAAAGATCTCCTATTCGGTGTCCAGGGGGTCTTCCTTCTTCGGTAGAGGTACGCCTTTGACACTGAATTTAGGTTGATTATATTGGAGGGCTTGACTTCGCCCCCTTAGTTATATTGCTATCCTTGTGGCGTAGCATTGTAGTGTAATAAAGAACAAGGTTATTTTTACTGCTATGTGCCGGAGTGAAGCTGTGGTTTATTGAGCAGCTTTGTAAGAACTGAAAGTACAGACAATATTCTTTGCTTAGTTTACCCTACGCGACAATGCATCGCGGCACCAAGACATGAGCGGCAAGCCGACTCAGCATTACTTGCGGCGCAGCGCAATACTTCAAATGGGAAGTGTCGGGTTTCCAGCGCCGAACGGTCTCAGCACAGAGCGCTGAACTCAATTATGGCGCGTCAGCATTGTTTATGCAGAGCTACTTACTTGCTAAGGGAATATGAACTTGATTGTTTGTTAACTTACATACTTTCCAACACGCCACCTCAAAAATTACATTGCTGTACTTTTATTACTTAAGAGGCTGTGCATGTCCTTCTGTGGAATAATTTTGATCCAGCATTCGCTGCGAGAAGTTGGGGAAACCCAGTAAAACCCAACCAGATAAGTTGAACATATTATTTACATAAATTCAGTTTTACAAACAATTTTAACTAAAAATTAATATTATTCATCTTTGTAAGAAACTCAAAATTATTAATAAACTTTATTAAATTTAATTAAATGATACTTTATATCACGAGCCCCAGTTCAGTCTGGTTCCTCTTCAGTTCAATCTAAGAATATAATGTTTTAATTCATTTTCAGAGTCCACGTCCACTTCTCAATGTAATGAGCCATAAGGCATCTGTAACACCCTTCAATAAAGGCCATATACTCTTCTTCGGTGGATGAAGCTGCAAGAGATTTTTGCTACATTGTGCTCCATGAAATTAAACAACTTTCATTTCCTGGCAATCAGAATCGGCATATTCAATAAGAATATTACTAAACTGAACATTTTTTTCAAATTTCAATCTCAAATCAACAGTTCCTTTTAAATACCTCCTTTAAATACCAGCAGCTTGTTTAAGGCCATAGCTTTATTAAGCTTGCATACTGCATTCTCATCGCAATATGGCAACCCTTTTGGAAGCTTCATGTAGATTTCATCTTTTAGTGCTCCATTCAAGAATGATGTTTTCCCAACCATATGATGGACTTGTAAATTGTAATGGTTTGATAGAGCCAACAAAATCCGAGAACTGGAAAAATGTCTCAAATCATTATCAGTCATATATTCTTGTGGAAAACCTCGTGATAGCCTTGCTTTATACTTTACTAAGTTTCCAAACTCATCTTGTTTAATACTAAAAACCCATTTACAAAGGATGCCAAAAGCGACGGAAAGCGCACAATGTCGTCGTTGACAGGAGTTAAATACTTCCGCAGACACCCAAATTGTGCCAGATGTGGCAAAAATCATCAAACCCTGCAATGCACCCGACCGATACGGCTAGCTTTAAAGGTTGCCTAAAGTATCAGGAGCTTCTTCGCATATCTATGGGGCCTGCAAGAAATGCGAACAGGTTAAACAAGAACAATAATCATCGCTCTTCTAGAGACCAGCAGGAGCTTCTTGCCTTGCAGCACAATTACCGCGAGAATATCATCCAATCAACAGTACAGCAACAACCAACAGAACCTCAGCTTAATTTTTCCCAAAGCCAACCTTCTGGATGGACCAGCACAGCGCCAACGCCTACACCACTCACAAACGAAACAGATATTGCAGCAACATCTATCGAATACTCAGTAGAATAACTCATCTAAAGTCCAAATATTCTTACAACAGCAACAACAACAGTTTATGGAATGCAATGATCTGCAACAGCAGATCCAACAACATTAACACCAGCAGTTTCTTATGTGGTTGCAACAGCAGCAGCAAGAACAACTACAGTATAAAAGCCAAACCAATCAACGACTGGAAAAGCTTGAAAAAATGGTTCTTGAACTAGCGAATATATAAAAGGACTGGGCTGGGAGTGAACTTAACTGGGAAGCTGGGACATGGTTTCTGATCACTTGCCTTTGATCATTAGCATTGAGACAGATAGTACTCATGTCAATCCAAATCCCAGGCTAGTCACCAAACACACTGACCTGCTTGCCTTTATCCAACAATTGGAGAGCCGTATTTCGCTGAACACCACTCTTAATTGTTGACAACCTAACAGAAATCATTCATAGTGCTGCGGCTGTTTCTCTTCTCCCGTCCCTTGGACAGGCACCACCTATGGGATAGTCTTGACAAGAGAGGCTAGAGAGCTTCTGACACAGAAAAGAAGACTCCGAAGGCGAGCAATCAGATCTTAAGACCCCTGGGACCTACTTTTATGGAACTGTGCTGCAAAGCAACTACGAAACGTCTTAAAAGAACTTCGAAGCAACTTTTTTGAGCAGAAACTAGCTACTATGAACTACACAGTGGATTCTGGATACTCGCTATGGAAATGAACGAAGTCCCTTAAAAGACAGCCGTTTAGACAGGTACCTATCAGGTGTCCGGGAGGTGAACTTGCTAAAAATAAAGAAGAGCAGGCTAATTGTTTTGCGCATCATCTGGAGACTAGGTTCACCCACATCCAATTCGCTACAACGGAGCAGTATCAAGAGACGCTTGGTAGCCTAGAGACACCTCTGCAAATGTCACTACCAATTAAGCCCATCAGGGTTGAGGAAATTGCCGAAGTTATAAATCTCTCCCGATAAAGAAGTCTCCTGGCATCGACAATGTTTGCAATGCCACATTAAAAGCACTACCTTTTCGAGCACTTCTCTACTTGGCGCTGATATATTCACGGTGCAGTATTTCCCAAAGCACAGGAAAATGGCAGCAATCTTAATGATACATAAGCCCGGTAAACCTGAAAAGAGAAGAGAAAGAATCGTACCGACCCATAAGTCTCTTATCTTCGCTATCTAAGGTATGCGAACTACTGAATGCCAACAGATTAGATGACAATCTTAACGAGCGTCGAATCCTGCCGGATCATCAGTTTGGATTTCGTCTGTGACACAGCACTGTGGAGCAGGTACACAGATTGACAAAACACATCCTACAGGCATTTGATGATTTGGAATACTGTCTGGCATGACGGCCTTCTTAGCAAAATTAAAAAGTTATTCCTAGCACCATATTATGGAGTTCTAAGATCATACTTGGAAGATCGGAAATTCATGGTCAGGGTCGGAAACACCTATTCGACTATGAGAGCTTGAGTTCCGCTGGGCAGCGTTCAGGGACCGCTGCTCTACTCAGTATTTACTGCAGATCTGCCCTGCCCAAACGCCTATCCTATGGTAAATCCCAGGAAGGCCCTACTTGCTATGTACGCTGATGATTGACGCTGATTGCCCTGTTGTACAGCTCTAATTGTTGCAACGAGGCAGCACGGGGTCTCCAAGAGTACCTTACCACACTGGCTGCATGGTGGGTATGGTATTTAAAGGTCAATATACAAAAGACACCAATCCCTGCTTCACCTTGAAGACCTTAATTTCCATCACCGCACCCATAGAACTGGAAGGTGTAATTCTATATCAACCTTTACAGGCTAAGTACTTCGGGATTACCCTTGATAAACGTCTGACTGTCGGCTCGCACCTGAAAGCTGGAGGATGCTATCAAAGGATGCAACAACTGCGATGGCTAATAAACAGAAAAAGCACCATGTCACTGAGAGCTAAAAGAGCTTAGCCCCGATCTGGCTACAGGTCTGGGGTATTTCTGCAAAATCCAATTACAACAGTTGCAAAATTACTGGTATTACAAAACCGTGCCCTGCGTGCTATTGCAGACTGCCCATACTATGTAAGTGGCACCACCCTTCACCGCGATCTTAATCTTCATACAGTGGAAGAGCAGATCTCTAGGCACACTAGCAGATATAGTGATAGACTTAGACGACACCACAGTATTCTTGCTAGCCGCTTACTCCCTGCTAGGCCTCTAAGAAGATTAAAAAGGAAGGGTTTCGCAAAACAATTGGACAACCCTAAAGACCCCCTCGAAATATGAGACAAAGTTGTAAGTCCTCACATGCTATTGCTATACTATCTACTTGTTAATTGCGCTGATATGTTAATATTACTGCATTTTATGGATTCATCGCTTCTAAATAAATAAATAAAAAAAAAAAACTATGTTTTTATTATTAGGCTTCTGCACCAAACTCCATGTTTTATTTTCTGAATGTGAACCAAGTTCATCTTGTATGGCTTTTTCCCAAAAAGATCTGTCATAACGAAATTCAATTTCATCAAATGTACTGGAAATATCATTAAAACAGACTTGAGTATTCATTAGACATTTTTCTAAAAATCTATACGATAGTTAAGGTTTATCTTTATTTCTTTCATTGCGTCTGATTTCTTGCTCACTTTTGTTATTATTTATATCATCACCAGTTTCTATAACTGGATCGGCATTCTTTAGACATGTGGAATTTTCACTATGTTGTACATTTATTCTAGAATCAACAGATTCAGAATTTACCACCATTTGAAAAGCTCACTCTACATTATCTTTATTAAAAGAATCATCATCGGGTCTTCTTCATGTACCAACTTTGACTTTAACGTGTTTATTTCGTCCACCACAACATACCTAGCTGTCATAAATTTTGTCGATTTCTCATTCTCATTTGTACCCATTTGGTTCGTAACCGACAAGTATTGTTTTAATTGACTTGTCATCAAACTTTCTTTTCTGCACTTTTTTAAGTGCATATACTGTTGAACCAAATATCCTAAGATATTTTAAGATTGGCTTTTTATTATGCCACATTTCATACGGTGTCTTCTTTTCTTTCAGCGCTCTACTTGGGGACCTGTCAATTAGGTATGTTGCTGTTAAAACAGCTTCACCCCAAAAACATTTATTAAGCTTAGAGATATTAATAATCGATGGAGCCTTTTCTGTGATTGTTCCAATCATCCGCTCTGACACGCCATTCAATTGTGGGGTATGAGGAATCGTTAAATGACATGTTATGCCTTTTTCCACACAGAAATCGCTCATTGCCCCTGACAGATACTCCCCACCCATATCGATATCAAGGTTAACTAATTTTAAATAGAAATGAGCCTCACTCTTGGTGATAAAATCTTTAAATACAGAGAACACATCTGATTTATATGTTACTATATATGTCACAGTAATGTGTGTATTCATTAATAAAATCAACGTAATAGTTTTTATTATCAATAGTAGAGGGTGTGATTGGCCCACAGACATCGGAATGGACTACAAACAAAGGTCTCTGGATATTTTCATTGTTTTTAAATTTATTAAATTTTAATCCAGATTGCTTGCCGCTTATAGGAGCCTCGCATAGATCTTGATTTACTTCTACTTCTTTTAATATATTTATATCTTCAAATAGATCATTTTGTTTTATCTCTAAGAATTTGCCTGCACTTACATGACTTAATCTTTCATGCCACAAGGGATACTCAGCACAATTTCTAACTTTTGATGTATATACTTTACTTTTCATAGTAAATATTATTATTGGTACATTGTACTGATCTGATGCACCAGAGTCCAGTATGAATTTAATAATGCCCATATTTTTATTTATGTTTTCTGTGTTGTAATCATAAATGCAAAGCCTCGCTCAGAATTAGTTGTTGCAATTTGAGCCTGCTTCTCTTGTCCACTATTATTAATAGCAACATTCTAATTTCCTGTCTGTCGTTTCAATAAGAAGCAATCTCTCTTAAAATGTCCTAGTTTTTTTTATTTTTTAATCCAATTTTAATCCAGATTGCTTGCCGCTTATAGGAGCCTCGCATAGATCTTGATTTACTTCTAAATCTTTTAATATATTTATATCTTCAAATAGATCATTTTGTTTTATCTCTAAGAATTTGCCTGCACTTACATGACTTAATCTTTCATGCCACAAGGGATACTCAGCACAATTTCTAACTTTTGATGTATATACTTTACTTTTCATAGTAAATATTATTATTGGTACATTGTACTGATCTGATGCACCAGAGTCCAGTATGAATTTAATAAGGCCCATATTTTTATTTATGTTTTCTGTGTTGTAATCATAAATGCAAAGCCTCGTTCAGAATTAGTTGTTGCAATTTGAGCCTGCTTCTCTTGTCCACTATTATTTATAGCAACATTCTAATTTCCTGTCTGTCGTTTCAATAAGAAGCAATCTCTCTTAAAATGTCCTAGTTTTCCACAATGAAAACATTTCGGCTTCGATTTTAATTTTTCTTAAATGATTTTTGTTTTACTGCTTTGTTTTTGTATTTATTTTCTTTATCTCCTTTATTGCCAATCGCTTGAAGAACTTTTGCGCTTGTGTCCTTGCTTGTATTTTTTAACTTAATCTCTTGGTCAAGTAGTCGAGTTTTTACAAATGCTAAAGTCAGATTTGCATCAGAAAGTGTCTCTATTGCAGTTACGACCCCATCGTAGCATGTTGGAAAAGTAAGAAGCAAGTGTGAAATCTTGTCCATTTCATCTATCTTTGCACCTGACGCAATTAGCTCTGTTATTAAGTTATCAAACAAATATAAATGATTTTGTAGCGTTGTTTTCTTAATGAGAGCTGTGAAGCTAAACTTTTTCTTTCGTAGATTTCGTCTAACTTAGCAAAAATTTCCTTAGGTGTGCTGGCATTATATGCATGAAACAAAAAGGAGCCACTCTGGTATTCGACAATTAATTTTTAATTTTAATTTTGTTCTTCATTTACTACACTCAATAAATCATTTTCTTCTAGAAGCACTCTCACTCTATACTTCCAAATATAACATTTTTCCCCATCAAATGGTTTCTTTCCCTTATCCATATTTCTTATTAATCAATACACACAACTTGTATTCGTTTCTTTTTTTTTCTTCTCTTTCTTCCCTCGTGCTTTGGACTTGTCTTCTTAGAAATCCTAATGGAAGAGAGAAAGAAAGAAAAAAACGTTACCGACGCCAGCTACGGGGCGCCGCGGCGTCGTGGTTTTCTCGGGAAAAAGAAACGCTTCTGTGTATGCGACGAAATTGTGAAATTATGATAAACGTTTATAACGCGTACAAATTAAATTCCCAAACAACTATATGTATGCAGTTATATGATGGATGTATAAACATACATATATGTCGGAGCACAATTATTACTTTCCATTTCACGTAGCGAGTTTCGAAGGCACCGAAGGTCTACACACAATTAATTTGTGTCACTCACTTCTTCTCCGTGCTAACCTTCGAACCACACTCGGCGACAGCGACCACACGCTGCCGCCGCGACTGAAACGGGAGATGCTAAAGCTACAAGAATACAGCCGACCAATAGCAACGCAGTATGCAATAATGCAATATGATGAAATACCAATGATTTCCCAAAATGATGAAATTACTATTCTTGTGGAATATTCTAGCACATAATGCAATATGATAAAATACCATTGATTTCCCAAAATGATGGAATTACTATTCTTGTGAAATATTCTAGCACATACACTAGCTTACAACAATATGCGCCGAAACGGCCATCCTGACCTTTACACGTCCTCGTGAAATATTACCAAAATGATTCGTTCTCTACAATTTTATTGCAAAACTATTTTTACATCATTTTAAAATAAATATTAGCCTACACGTAATGCAGTTTTCAACGAATTTTTGAATATATTTAGACATGTTATCGAACCAGTAATAGTCATAGGCCTTATCTAACGTCTTCTCCCATCCCAAGAAGAATGGGACTCATGAATTTGGTTTATAACAGACCATCTAAATACCTTTGGAACAATTGATAACGATCGAGTTCTAAAATTTCGTTGAATTTTTCGATATAATATTCCTCCTCTTAACTCATAAGTTTTTGCAACGTCCTCAGCCAGGGAATTGTCTTTCAATTTATTTACAATATTTACTATTTCGAAATCTTGACGCTGTTCAGCCAAAAGCCAATTACTTGATATTTCAGCCAAATTAATTGGTTTTTCAAGAACTTTGGGAGTTGTAATACTCAAATCAGCTGAAGGCACATTTCTAGAAAAGAAGTCAACATGCGCCATTCGTTTGCCTTCCCTATATTATAAACCAAATGTAAATGATTGTAAATAAGACCACCATCTCTGTACTCTAGGAGATAGGTCATGTTTTGTCCTTGAGGCCTTAAGAGAGTTACAGTCAGTAAAGACAACAAAGTTTCTACCCAGTAAATAATGGCGAAAATGTTTCATTGCTAAAACAACAGCAAGAGTCTCCAGTTCATATGAGTGGTAACGTGACTCAGCCGGAGAAGCTGTCTTACTAAAATATTCAACGACATGAGACTTGTTGTTAATTTTGTGTAATAAGATGGCACCGTATCCACGAGAACTTGAATCTGTATGCAACTCGATGTGATGCTGCGGATCAAAAATTACTAAAACTGACTTCTGGGTAAGAATAGAAATAACCTCTTGTCTTATTTCTTCGTGCTCTGGCTTCCAAATAAATTCATTCCTTTCTGAAGTCAAAAGATATAACGGCTTCATAAAACAAGAAAATCCTTGCATAAATTGTCGATAGTAAGACGCTAATCCTATAAATTGTCACAAAGCAGGGACCGACTGAGGAGGTGGTAAAGCAGTTAACGCTGCAATCTTAAGCGAATTTGGCCGGATTTCACCTGCACTCACTTTGTATCCCAAATATTGAACTTTTGACTTTAAAAAAGAACATTTATTTATATTAAATGAAAATCCAGCTTTTGTGAGACAATCAAGAGTAATCTGCAACCTTTATAAAGCTTCACTTTTCGTTGAAGCAGCCACCATTACATCGTCCATATAAACAACTACAAATTTATTTGCAAGGTCTCCGAGGTCTTGCATCACTGTACGCTGGAAAACAGATGGAGCATTTCTGAGCCCAAACGGCATTGCCAAGAATTCATATTGTCCATCTGGGGTGACTTTTTTATTTGCTTTGAAATAAGGGGCAAGGGGTATCTGTCTGATACCGTATTAGAATTTAATTCTCTATAATCAACACACAAACGATGAGAGCCATCCTTTTTGTTGACTAACATTATGGGACTTGCAAAAGGTGAACAGCTTGGTTTTATAATGTTACACTCTAATAATTCATTAATTTTGTCTCGCACTAATTCCCTTTCATTTGGGCTAAGTCTATATGGTCGTCTTTGAACAGTTCTTTTTGGGTCAACTAATTTAATTTTCATTTCTCATGAGCTGACTCTGGTCAATGGAATTCCGGTAATAAAAGATTTTGAGTATTTTTCCACTAAGCTTTTTAGTTTATCTCTGTCTTCACCAACAAGATCAGTATTTAACTCAGAAAATTTCTCATCATTAGAAAAATAGTTTACAGTTTTTGCTCTAACAATTTCAAATTTACCATGTGATATTATAATATTAAATTCTGGAAACAATACTACTTACAATACACTTCAAAATTTCGTTTGTGTCTATCTTAAGCCAAGTTGACGTTTTTATCTTTAGTATTTTTTCCGAATTTACGTGTTTTAAATAATTGTGTTTTAGTAACTTTTGGTTGAAGATTCCTAATGTTGTTAATTGCATACCTAACTATATGTCTTCTATGTAATCTGTAAATTGCTGTAGGTTAAATATCAGTACCGCAGTTTGTTGGTGTTGTTCTCTTTCTACCTTGAGCTTATTAATTATGTCTAAACCGCTGTTGATAACGTCGATAATCATGTTTAGATCATGAGTTTTCACGGAGTCTTCTGACATGTTGTTAATTCTTTCCTCTAGCTCTTCTCTGTCGTCTTTATCTAATGTACCAAATAAGTATTTATATGCATTCCCTACTACGTTCAAAAGACCTCTTTTGCTTCGACTAATATTTCTTAATCCATTAATTTCTCGTTTTATTTTATCGACTAAATACTGTATCTGTTGGGATAGTCGTTTGCTTCAGTTACTAGATTTTCGAACATAAGCATTGTCTTTGTTATATTTATACTCAAATAATGGTATTCGTAGTTGGTTGAAATTCCCATTGTTCCTGTTTGGAATATAAGATATCCATTCTTCGCACTTATTGGATATACTTCGATATTGTTGCATTTGACCATGGTGATAAGTGATAATAATAATAATAATAATCTAATTTTGACTTATAATGAACGATTTCCCTGCCGCGGTTTGTTTCCTCAAAATGTTTACTGTCTTTTAATGAAATCTTTCTATGTCAGATACCCCATTTTTGCTAGTTGTTAAGGAAATTTTTACGCCTTCAGATCTTAACCAGTTTTGTAAGGCTATGCACATAAAAGCTGAATCTTTGTCCACTTTAATTTCCTGTGGCTTTCCCATATCATTGAATATTTTAGTAAAGGCTCTTTTTGCTTCTAGCCAATCTCTACTTTTTACTTCAACTAGTGATGCAAATTTTGAATAGATATCAATGCAAGCTAGGAAGATCTGGTTTTCCGTGAGATAAAAATCACGTATTTTTCCCTTGTGTTAAATATTTCTGGCATTGTTTCATATGTCAATTTCGTGTCACGATGTTCTGTTTTTGCCAGATTACAAATTTCACATTCATTGATAATATTTTGAATACGCTTTTGACTATCAGGGTAACAATACTCTTATTTAAACCAACTAATGGTTTTTTCTATACCTGGTTGTAAATGTTCCTTATGTTTCTTTAGGATTAAATATTTAAATTCTGCATAAGTTTAGTATCAATTAGCTTTGTGGTACATCTCAAGAGTTTTGTGATATTGTTAGGGCGTATGATTTCGGTAAATGCCTTCTGGAAGATCATAAAATCTTCATGATTAGAGAAGTAAATTTCACTTTTCTTGGTGCAAACATATTCCTTAATGAGGTTTTTGTCGAGTTCAAGTGTCATTTCTTTATAGATTATTTGAATCTTTAATTTTTGAAAGAAATGTCTTAGACTTGTTGTATCACTGTCTTCTTTTTATATCTCTATTTGTCTAGAGAAGAAATTGGTTGGTCTTTCTGTTATAGATATATAATTTAGATTATCTTCACTGTGTAGTTAATTAATTACAAAATACAATTGGTTGCTTCTTATCTTTATTTAATTTTATTTATACGTGTACTTCTTGCTCTGTTCTTATTTTATAACTGAAACTTCGCGTGGTCTCATCATAGCCAAGTGCTGACACTACCAAAATCTGCAATATGTATGTATAAAGTTCATACTCGATAACCAATTGGAGTCGATTGCGACCCCTAAAGGCGTACATTGCTGAATTTACATATTTAGGATTAGGATGGACCTAAGGATCTAGGGTGGTCTTAAGTTTACTTATTAGTTGTATTATTATTACGATTCATATTATTATTATTATTATTATTATGTTCGTATATACTACATCTCCTTCCTTTTACTAAGGAGTAATAATATGAAGTTATTTATAAGTTTATTATTTAATATTTTTTTTTTTTTTTTTAAGTATGTATATTAGTATTTGAAATGAATGAGTAAAGAAATATTAAAAAATATATTTATTTAGATTGTATTTGAAAAGTGAAAGTTTTGTATTTTAATGTTTTTATTAGTTTTTTATTTGTGGTTGGCCAACCAAACAAAATGTATTAGGAATTAAAAACTTTTAACCTATCTTTATGGACTATCTGTTTTTTATTTTTATTTCCTATAATTGTATTGTTGTCATTATCTCCTATTTCTGAAACTAAATATGGTCCTAAAAAATTATTGTCAAGTTTATGACCCGTTTCGTTTTTAAGTAATATCTTATCTCCTATTTTTAATTCAAAGTTACTAATATTTACTAATATTTAACTAATATTTACTAATCATTTTATTTTTCTATCGGCTTTTGCTTTGTCTAACATATTTTTAGCTCTTCTATATGCTATTTCTAATCTTAGCTTAATGTCTTTTGTAAAGTCATCCATGTTGTAAATAGGATCTATTCTGTCTATGCTGTTAAAATCTGTGAACTGTCTTTGTAATCTTCCAAATACTAATTCATATGGACAATATTCATTAACTATCGATGGTGTTGTGTTGTAACAATAAGTAAAATATTGTATCCATATATCCCAATCGGTTTTGTCAACAGATATATATGATCGAACATACTCCTTGAATGTTCTGTGACTTCGTTCTATTGTTCCTAATGTCTGGTGATGGTGTGCTGATGAAGTAATGTTTTTTATCTTCATATATTTGCACAGGTCGTCTATAATTTGGTTTTTATATTCCGTTCTCATGTCCGTTATGATTGTTTTCATTGGACCGTACTTCAGAATAAAATTTTCGAATATAGCCTTAGCAACTGATCTTGCACTTTTATTTGGAATAGGTACCGTTACCAAATATTTTGTTAAATCGAAAATGTTAAAACAGCATACTCATTTCCGTTTTCTGATCTTGGCAGTGGTCCAATGGTATCTATCAAAACTATATCAAATGCTGTTGCTGGCGTTTCTGTGGCCAATAATAATAGTTTTTTATTTTCTTCAGGGTTCAAGAAATTCCTGAATGGCCTCCTTCTGACGGATCATCATGATATTTAGACAGTATTGCTTTTATGAACCTTATCATGTTTATCTATCTTAGTCACCTTGTTTAATAGCGCTATTTTTAAGTTTTTTAGTATTTTATTGCCCTTTTATTTAAAATTCTTTATAGTGACAAATTCGAAGATTTGTTCACATGGTGACAATTGTTTTTGAATGATGCTATTTATTTTTTCTTCTTGCTTCTTCATTAAGCCTTTAAAAGAATTGATCTAAATCGATTCAAATCTCGATTTCATTAGAATAAAAATTAGTCATATCAAAACGGTTTTATAATGTGTTTTCCTCTTTTTAACAAGCACTTATGTTTGTCTATTTTGAGTATAATATATTTTTTGGCATCAATGTTATTGATTACCTGATAGATATTGGGCATTTTTATATTTTCTTTCTTATTTGGTTCATGAAATTTTTCACCTGCGCAGGTATTTTTCTGTCTTGTTGTAGATATTGTTGTGCCCTTTAGTATTTGTCTACTCATTGCTTTAAGCTCTCCGATGGTTATTCGGGACAAAGCGTCTGCAACATGATTATCTTTCCCCTTGAGGTATTCTACTGTGAATTCAAACTCCTCCAAGTCTAGTCTCATTCTGGTTAATTTTGAACTGGGGTTTCTCATCGAAAAAAGATATAATAGTGGCCTATGGTCACTTTGTACTAAGAAATGTCTACAATATACGTATTGTCTTAAGTGATTTATTGCCCAGTGACTAGCTGCTAGCTCCTGCTCTGTAGTGGACTTATTACTTTCGCCTTTTGTAAAGCTTCTCGAAGCGTATGCCACTGGTAGCAGTTGACCGTTATGGTCTTGAGATAATACCGCTCCACATGCTTGTTTACTAGCATCTGTGGTTATGCAAAATTGTTTGCTGAAATCTGGGTACTGAAGAAGTGTTGTTTTCATTAATTCCCTTTTGAGATATTCGAATGCATCATTGCATTCGCTTGTCCATTCAAATGGAACATTCTTTTTACAAAGCCTCGTTAAGTGGCGTGATTTCTCAGAAAAGTTCTTAATAAATCTTCTGTAATAATTGCAAAATGCCACGAATCGTCTAGCTTCGTCTGCGTTTACTAATTGGGGGTAATTTTTATTACCTCATATTTAGAGTCATCTGGCAATATACCTTTGTCAGTACACTTGTGACATAAATAAGTAACCTCTTTTATGAAGAAAGTGCATTTTTCTGGATGTAGTTTTAAATTATGTTGCCTACATAATTTGAAAACGTCGGTTAAATTTTTAAGCATGTGCTTTTCAGAACAGCCTATGACTACTAAATCATCCATATACAGATATGCTTGCGAAGGCGTTAAGCCTGAAAATGCAAGAGTCATCATTCTTTGGAAAGAATTTGGGGCTATTTTTAAACCAGATGGTAATCGCGTTTAGCGGTATGCTCCTGTTGAAGTTGAGAATGATGTTATATTTCTTGACCTTTCGTCTAATTCTATTTGATGAAATCCTGACATCAGGTCTAGGCACGAGAAATATTTTGCTCGATTTAATTGATCAAGAATATCTATTCTATTCTTGAAAGTGGGAATTTATCTGCTAGCAGTTTCTTGTTGATTTAACGATAATCGACTACTAATCGCCATCTCTTTTCCGCCGAGTTAGGCAGTGATTTCTTGGGTACCAAGATACCTTTGTCAGTACACTTGTAACATAAATAAGTAACCTCTTTCATGAAGAAGGTGCATTTTTCTGGATGTAGTTTTAAAATATGTTGCCTTCATAATTTGAAAACGTCGGTTAAATTTTTAAGCATGTGCTTTTCAGAACAGCCTATGATTGACTGGTTTTGGTTACCTCTTGAGTAACCTCCACCACTATTATAATTTTGGTTACCACCTCGTCCTCTGTTTCCACCATGGTAACCACCTCGGCCTCTATAATTGTTATTGTATGAGTTATAATTTCCTCGGCCATTACCTCTGTTTTGGTAATTTCCTCGGTAATTATTACCTCGATAGTGACTTATATTATTATAGAATAATACACTATTTGAATTGCCGGTCATTTCTGTACAGCAGTGTATGTATTTTTCAATCACGCTATTCATTGTGTTGATATTTCCAGCTTCCAATATTGTTTTGAGCTTATCGTGCCCACAATTCTTAGTCATTGCACATATGGCTTCCTTTGTAGCGAATTTGTCTGCATTGTTTGAATCTAAACCATCATCTATATAGGCTGCTTCGAGCAACCCACGTAGGTTTTCTATCTCTGTGGTATATTGCGCTGCAGTTTTACCGCGCTGTTGTGTACTGATCATTTTCGCTTCAATGGCATCGGGCGATTCGCCTTTAACCGATGCTTTTAATACATTTATTATATCGATAATGGTCTTTTCATTATTAACTTTGTGTGATAATGGACCAAGTATCTTTGTTTTGATTACCTCTACCGCTAGCATCTCCTGATCTCCTTTTGTGAGATCTGTTAGCCGGAGAGCCGTGAGGAATCTATTTAAGTTTAACTTTTTGCCGTCAAACTCAGGTATTGTGGACGAAATTTTTCGCACATATTCCCTTGATTTTGCGGCAGAGTCTGTCATTTTGGCTGTTTCCTGTATACTCGAAGTATTTGAATCTGAAAGTTCTTCTTCAAGTAATTCGGGTAATGTTTTTACCGCTGGAATTGAAAGATCGTGGAGATCCTCTTCTTTTATTTCTATTTTCGATTCTCCTACACTTTCGATATCCTCACCGATCTCAGCCACTATAGATGTGCTTAAAATCGTTGGGATAGTAACATTTAAGTTATGTTTGTACTTGACGTTTAACAAGTTCTCACGGAACCTGTTTAGAAATTTTACTGATTGGGATAAATGATTTTTTGTCAGTCTTTTTCTTTCTCCGTGAATTAATTGGCGTGCTTCATTAAAGCATCTTACCAATATCTGTGCATGTTGGTTGAGAGTGTCTTGTTGCACTTCTCTATTTGGTGTCATATTTAAGCTCGTTTTTTATTTCTTGCCAGTTCATTTAAAGAGTAATATGGATTTATCTGTGCAATCGAACTTTATAAATTGTGGCCTCTCCTCAAAATATGTTATCTTTTATTACCTGTGTTATTTTCACATAGGGTAAGATTGATAACACCTTTGCCTTTTCTATTGTAGAGCAATGTAATAACTGACCTGCACACAAGTCGAAGGTTTCCCTACATTCCTCTTCAAACTGAATGAAATGAAATTTACTTAAGATCTGTATCGATCTTAGAATGAACAAAGGTTCCCTCATTCGAGTTTCTGTAATAATCTTTTTTTTCATTCTAGTTTTCTGATAATTAAAACAAATATTTTGGATTATCTTAATTCAAAATACATTTTGGGTTTTTTTTTTTTTGGTTAAAAAAAACTAATTTTTTTTTTATATGTTTATATATATCCTTAAGTATTTCTTTATGCATTCATCTTTTTATTCAATCTTAGATTTTTAAATCTTATCCAAATTATTCGCTCTAACTGAGCGACTGTTACAATCGTCAAGATTAAAAGGAGTAACCACAGTGACTTAATGTCTTCTGTATGGTCGACTATTTTTACGTTATTGACCGTATTATCTTTTGACTGACTATCGTCAGATCCAATCCAACCAATTTTTGTATATATTTAATTTTCAATATAATTTTTTCTTATTTTTGGGTTTTGGTTTATTTTACGTTAAAAATATTTTGTTTTGATTTTTTTTTTTATATATTGTTACATTTTCCTTCCTAATTGCTGTCTTTATTGCTGGCTTTACGGGCCATTCTTCTCATCGGGCAGAAAAAGTTCCGCTCAATATTATAATATTTTGTGTAATATTAATATGCTGCGCAGTGCATCGAGGGTGGTGTGCCACGCAGGGCAACAAAAAAAAATATTTTATTTCGGAGTTCCTGCTTGCTTCAGGAATATTTTTGGCTGCAGGTCCTCCTTGCGTCAGAAGGACGTCGCCGGCCCGGAACGCTAACGCTCCCTCGAAGGTTCAGGTGGCGGTTTGCCTCCCGCACTTGTTTTTCGGCTGCTGCTGTCCTGGGCCTATGGGCGGTACCGGTGCTGGTCATCGCACAGGTTCCTTGGCAAAAAGGGCTCCAAATTCCCTCGCAGTTCGCTGGGCACGTCTTCTTCTTGGTTGGAAGCTGTTTCTTAGGAGGCACCTTAGATTTAGATTAATTTCTTCGTTTGTTAATATTTTTATATTAGAGTAAGTTTTGGTGTGGGGCTTGTCTTTTTTCTGCATTATTAAATTTTGCAGATGGTCTAATTCTTCCTGCAATTTTTGTGCAGCTGACCAGGCGGGTGGTGGCGTTATTGTGAATAGTAGCCACTTAATATGGGCTATTCTTTTATTAATTTTTTTTGTTTTCGCCTCCGCGCTTACCCATATCACACTTAAACTTTCCTCACTCAGTTTATTTTTGCCATTCCTTTTAAAGTCCTGTCACGGTCGCCATGTAGATAATTAATTCCAAAATACAATTGGTTGTTTCTTATCTTTATTTGATTTTATTTATACGTGTACTTCTTGCTCTGTTCTTATTTTATAACTGAAACTTCGCGTGGTCTCATGATAGCCAAGTGCTGACACTACCAAAATCTGCAATATGTATGTATAAAGTTCATACTCGATAACCAATTGGAGTCGATTGCGACCCCTAAAGGCGTACATTGCTGAATTTACATATTTAGGATTAGGATGGACCTAAGGATCTAGGGTGGTCTTAAGTTTACTTATTAGTTGTATTATTATTACGATTCATATTATTATTATTATTATTATTATGTTCGTATATACTACATCTCCTTCCTTTTACTAAGGAGTAATAATATGAAGTTATTTATAAGTTTATTATTTAATATTTTTTTTTTTTTTTTTAAGTATGTATATTAGTATTTGAAATGAATGAGTAAAGAAATATTAAAAAATATATTTATTTAGATTGTATTTGAAAAGTGAAAGTTTTGTATTTTAATGTTTTTATTAGTTTTTTATTTGTGGTTGGCCAACCAAACAAAATGTATTAGGAATTAAAAACTTTTAACCTATCTTTATGGACTATCTGTTTTTTATTTTTATTTCCTATAATTGTATTGTTGTCATTATCTCCTATTTCTGAAACTAAATATGGTCCTAAAAAATTATTGTCAAGTTTATGACCCGTTTCGTTTTTAAGTAATATCTTATCTCCTATTTTTAATTCAAAGTTACTAATATTTACTAATATTTAACTAATATTTACTAATCATTTTATTTTTCTATCGGCTTTTGCTTTGTCTAACATATTTTTAGCTCTTCTATATGCTATTTCTAATCTTAGCTTAATGTCTTTTGTAAAGTCATCCATGTTGTAAATAGGATCTATTCTGTCTATGCTGTTAAAATCTGTGAACTGTCTTTGTAATCTTCCAAATACTAATTCATATGGACAATATTCATTAACTATCGATGGTGTTGTGTTGTAACAATAAGTAAAATATTGTATCCATATATCCCAATCGGTTTTGTCAACAGATATATATGATCGAACATACTCCTTGAATGTTCTGTGACTTCGTTCTATTGTTCCTAATGTCTGGTGATGGTGTGCTGATGAAGTAATGTTTTTTATCTTCATATATTTGCACAGGTCGTCTATAATTTGGTTTTTATATTCCGTTCTCATGTCCGTTATGATTGTTTTCATTGGACCGTACTTCAGAATAAAATTTTCGAATATAGCCTTAGCAACTGATCTTGCACTTTTATTTGGAATAGGTACCGTTACCAAATATTTTGTTAAATCGCAAATGTTAAAACAGCATACTCATTTCCGTTTTCTGATCTTGGCAGTGGTCCAATGGTATCTATCAAAACTATATCAAATGCTGTTGCTGGCGTTTCTGTGGCCAATAATAATAGTTTTTTATTTTCTTCAGGGTTCAAGAAATTCCTGAATGGCCTCCTTCTGACGGATCATCATGATATTTAGACAGTATTGCTTTTATGAACCTTATCATGTTTATCTATCTTAGTCACCTTGTTTAATAGCGCTATTTTTAAGTTTTTTAGTATTTTATTGCCCTTTTATTTAAAATTCTTTATAGTGACAAATTCGAAGATTTGTTCACATGGTGACAATTGTGTTTGAATGATGCTATTTATTTTTTCTTCTTGCTTCTTCATTAAGCCTTTAAAAGAATTGATCTAAATCGATTCAAATCTCGATTTCATTAGAATAAAAATAAGTCATATCAAAACGGTTTTATAATGTGTTTTCCTCTTTTAAACAAGCACTTATGTTTGTCTATTTTGAGTATAATATATTTTTTGGCATCAATGTTATTGATTACCTGATAGATATTGGGCATTTTTATATTTTCTTTCTTATTTGGTTCATGAAATTTTTCACCTGCGCAGGTATTTTTCTGTCTTGTTGTAGATATTGTTGTGCCCTTTAGTATTTGTCTACTCATTGCTTTAAGCTCTCCGATGGTTATTCGGGACAAAGCGTCTGCAACATGATTATCTTTCCCCTTGAGGTATTCTACTGTGAATTCAAACTCCTCCAAGTCTAGTCTCATTCTGGTTAATTTTGAACTGGGGTTTCTCATCGAAAAAAGATATAATAGTGGCCTATGGTCACTTTGTACTAAGAAATGTCTACAATATACGTATTGTCTGAAGTGATTTATTGCCCAGTGACTAGCTGCTAGCTCCTGCTCTGTAGTGGACTTATTACTTTCGCCTTTTGTAAAGCTTCTCGAAGCGTATGCCACTGGTAGCAGTTGACCGTTATGGTCTTGAGATAATACCGCTCCACATGCTTGTTTACTAGCATCTGTGGTTATGCAAAATTGTTTGCTGAAATCTGGGTACTGAAGAAGTGTTGTTTTCATTAATTCCCTTTTGAGATATTCGAATGCATCATTGCATTCGCTTGTCCATTCAAATGGAACATTCTTTTTACAAAGCCTCGTTAAGTGGCGTGATTTCTCAGAAAAGTTCTTAATAAATCTTCTGTAATAATTGCAAAATGCCACGAATCGTCTAGCTTCGTCTGCGTTTACTAATTGGGGGTAATTTTTATTACCTCATATTTAGAGTCATCTGGCAATATACCTTTGTCAGTACACTTGTGACATAAATAAGTAACCTCTTTTATGAAGAAAGTGCATTTTTCTGGATGTAGTTTTAAATTATGTTGCCTACATAATTTGAAAACGTCGGTTAAATTTTTAAGCATGTGCTTTTCAGAACAGCCTATGACTACTAAATCATCCATATACAGATATGCTTGCGAAGGCGTTAAGCCTGAAAATGCAAGAGTCATCATTCTTTGGAAAGAATTTGGGGCTATTTTTAAACCAGATGGTAATCGCGTTTAGCGGTATGCTCCTGTTGAAGTTGAGAATGATGTTATATTTCTTGACCTTTCGTCTAATTCTATTTGATGAAATCCTTAAATCAGGTCTAAGCACGAGAAATACTTTGCTCTACCTAATTGATCAAGAATATCTTCTATTCTTGGAAGTGGGAATTTATCTGCTAGGAGTTTCTTGTTGATTAGGCGATAATCGACTACTAATCGCCATCTCTTTTCCGCCGAGTTAGGCAGTGATTTCTTGGGTACCAAGAGAAGTGGGCTATTATATTCTGAAATAGATGGTTCGACAATGCCATCTTTTATTAATTTGTCAACTTGCCTTTGAATTTCTGGCTTTTGACTTTCTGGTATTCTATAGTTTTTAATATAGACTGGAGTTTTGCCTGGTCGTGGAATTCTAAAATACAATTGTATTTCTTAATGAAAACCAAGCCAATTATACCATCCCCTGGTTTAGGAAAATTGTCTGGTACGATATGGAATTCATATGGTATTGCTGCACTAGCAATACACATTTCTAAATGTAGTGTACCTAGAGACTGAATTGTCCCTTGCCCTATTCCTGATATATTTGTTGGGTTTCTTGGATTTAAATCGTTAATATTATTGTTTCTGCATTTAAGCAGGGAAATTTCTGCACCTGAATCTATTAAAAGAGTTACCCATGAATTGGTAGTCATATTCTTTAATCGTATAAAAATGCTTAAATTGAGATTAATTTTGTATAGTTTTACTGTTGATTGTCGCTCAAGGGGGCATGTTCGTTTTCCGTTATGGTTTTGGTTACCTCTTGAGTAACCTCCACCTCTATTATAATTTTGGTTACCACCTCGTCCTCTGTTTCCATTATGGTAACCACCTCGGCCTCTATAATTGTTATTGTATGAGTTATAATTTCCTCGGCCATTACCTCTGTTTTGGTAATTTCCTCGGTAATTATTACCTCGATAGTGACTTATATTATTATAGAATAATACACTATTTGAATTGCCGGTCATTTCTGTACAGCAGTGTATGTATTTTTCAATCACGCTATTCATTTTGTTGAAATTTCCAGCTTCCAATATTGTTTTGAGCTTATCGTGCCCACAATTCTTAGTCATTGCAGATATGGCTTCCTTTGTCACGAATTTGGCTGCATTGTTTGAATCTAAACCATCATCTATATAGGCTGCTTCGACCAACCCACGTAGGTTTTCTATCTCTGTGGTATATTGCGCTGCCGTTTTACCGCGCTGTTGTGTACTGAGAATTTTCGCTTTAATGACATCGGGCGATTCGCCTTTAACCGATGCTTTTAATACACTTATTATATCGATAATGGTCTTTTCATTTTCAACTTTGTGTGATAATGGACCAAGTATCTTTGTTTTGATTACCTCTACCGCTAGCATCTCCTCATCTCCTTTTGTGAGATCTGTTAGCCGGAGAGCCGTGAGGAATCTATTTAAGTTTAACTTTTTGCCGTCAAACTCAGGTATTGTGGACGAAATTTTTCGCACATATTCCCTTAATTTTGCGGCAGAGTCTGTTATTTTGGCTGTTTCCTGTATACTCGAAGTATTTGAATCTGAAAGTTCTTCTTCAAGTAATTCGGGTAATGTTTTTACCGCTGGAATTGAAAGATCATGGAGATCCTCTTCTTTTATTTCTATTTTCGATTCTCCTACACTTTCGATATCCTTACCGATCTCAGCCACTATAGATGTGCTTAAAATCGTTGGGATAGTAACATTTAAGTTATGTTTGTACTTGACGTTTAACAAGTTTTCACGGAACCTGTTTAGAAATTTTACTGATTGGGATAAATGATTTTTTGTTAGTCTTTTTCTTTCTCTGTGAATTAATTGGAGTGCTTCATTAAAGCATCTTACCAATATCTGTGCATGTTTGTTGAGAGTGTCTTGTTGCACTTCTCTATTTGGTGTCATGCATTTATAAGACTTGTCGAAAGTCGTTTTAATTTATTTAAGCTTGTTTTTTATTTCTTGCCAGTCCATTTAAAGAGTAATATGGATTTATCTGTACTTTATAAAATATGTTATCTCTCCTAAAAATATGTTATCTTTTATTACCTGTGTTATTTTCACATAGGGTAAGATTGATAACACCTTTGCCTTTTCTATTGTAGAACAATGTAATAACTGACCTGCACACAAGTCGAAGGTTTCCCAACATTCCTCTTCAAACGCATATATGCTTATGTACGTATGAAATTTACTTAAGATCTGTATCGATCTTAGAATGAACAAAGGTTCCCTCATTCGAGTTTCTGCAATAATCTTATAGTTCAATAGTTCAGAAAATCATCTGATAATTAAATCAAAAATTTTGGATCATCTTAATTCAAAATACATTTTGTGTGTGTTTTTATTTTTTTGGTTAAAAAAAAACGAATTTTTTTTATATGTTTATATATATCCTTAAGTATTTCTTTATGCATTCATCTTTTTATTCAATCTTAGATTTTTAAATCTTACCCAAATTATTCGCTCTAACTGAGCGACTGTTACAATCGTCAAGATTAAAAGGAGTAACCACAGTGACTTAATGTCTTCTGTATGGTCGACTATTTTTACGTTATTGACCGTATTATCTTTTGTCTGACTATCGTCAGATATATTTAATTTTCAATATAATTTTTTCTTATTTTTGGGTTTTGGTTTATTTTACGTTAAAAATATTTTGTTTTGATTTTTTTTTTATATATTGTTACATTTTCATTCCTAATTGGTGTATGGCTTTACGGACCATTCTTCTCATCGGGCAGAAAAAGTTCCGGTCAATTTTATAATATTTTGTGTAATATTAATATGCTGCGCAGTGCATCGAGGGTGTTGTGCCACGCAGAGCAACAAAAAAAAAATATTTTATTTCGAAGCTCCTACTTGCTTCAGGAATATTTTTGGCTGCAGGTCCTCTTGCGTCAGCTGGACGTCGCCGGCCCGGAACGCTAACGCTCCCTCGAAGGTTCAGGTCGCGGTTTGCCTCCCGCCCTTGTTTTTCGGCTGCTGCTGTCCTGGGCCTATGGGCTCAGGCGGTACCGGTGCTGGTCATCGCACAGGTTCCTTGGCAAAAAGGGCTCCAAATTCCCTCGCAGTTCGCTGGGCACGTCTTCTTCTTGGTTGGAAGCTGTTTCTTAGGAGGCACTTTAGATTTGTTAATTTCTTCGTTTGTTAATATTTTTATATTAGAGTAAGTTTTGGGGTGGGGCTTGTCTTTTTTCTGCATTATTAAATTTTGCAGATGGTCTAATTCTTCCTGCAATTTTTGTGCAGTTGACCAGGCGGGTGGTGGCGTTATTGTGAATAGTAGCCACTTAATATGGGCTATTCTTTTATTAATTTTTTTTGTTTTCGCCTCCGCGCTTACCCATATCACACTTAAACTTTCCTCACTCAGTTTATTTTTGCCATTCCTTTTAAAGTCCTGTCACGGTCGCCATGTAGATAATTAATTCCAAAATACAATTGGTTGTTTCTTATCTTTATTTGATTTTATTTATACGTGTACTTCTTGCTCTGTTCTTATTTTATAACTGAAACTTCGCGTGGTCTCATGATAGCCAAGTGCTGACACTACCAAAATCTGCAATATGTATGTATAAAGTTCATACTCGATAACCAATTGGAGTCGATTGCGACCCCTAAAGGCGTACATTGCTGAATTTACATATTTAGGATTAGGATGGACCTAAGGATCTAGGGTGGTCTTAAGTTTACTTATTAGTTGTATTATTATTACGATTCATATTATTATTATTATTATTATTATGTTCGTATATACTACATCTCCTTCCTTTTACTAAGGAGTAATAATATGAAGTTATTTATAAGTTTATTATTTAATATTTTTTTTTTTTTTTTAAGTATGTATATTAGTATTTGAAATGAATGAGTAAAGAAATATTAAAAAATATATTTATTTAGATTGTATTTGAAAAGTGAAAGTTTTGTATTTTAATGTTTTTATTAGTTTTTTATTTGTGGTTGGCCAACCAAACAAAATGTATTAGGAATTAAAAACTTTTAACCTATCTTTATGGACTATCTGTTTTTTATTTTTATTTCCTATAATTGTATTGTTGTCATTATCTCCTATTTCTGAAACTAAATATGGTCCTAAAAAATTATTGTCAAGTTTATGACCCGTTTCGTTTTTAAGTAATATCTTATCTCCTATTTTTAATTCAAAGTTACTAATATTTACTAATATTTAACTAATATTTACTAATCATTTTATTTTTCTATCGGCTTTTGCTTTGTCTAACATATTTTTAGCTCTTCTATATGCTATTTCTAATCTTAGCTTAATGTCTTTTGTAAAGTCATCCATGTTGTAAATAGGATCTATTCTGTCTATGCTGTTAAAATCTGTGAACTGTCTTTGTAATCTTCCAAATACTAATTCATATGGACAATATTCATTAACTATCGATGGTGTTGTGTTGTAACAATAAGTAAAATATTGTATCCATATATCCCAATCGGTTTTGTCAACAGATATATATGATCGAACATACTCCTTGAATGTTCTGTGACTTCGTTCTATTGTTCCTAATGTCTGGTGATGGTGTGCTGATGAAGTAATGTTTTTTATCTTCATATATTTGCACAGGTCGTCTATAATTTGGTTTTTATATTCCGTTCTCATGTCCGTTATGATTGTTTTCATTGGACCGTACTTCAGAATAAAATTTTCGAATATAGCCTTAGCAACTGATCTTGCACTTTTATTTGGAATAGGTACCGTTACCAAATATTTTGTTAAATCGCAAATGTTAAAACAGCATACTCATTTCCGTTTTCTGATCTTGGCAGTGGTCCAATGGTATCTATCAAAACTATATCAAATGCTGTTGCTGGCGTTTCTGTGGCCAATAATAATAGTTTTTTATTTTCTTCAGGGTTCAAGAAATTCCTGAATGGCCTCCTTCTGACGGATCATCATGATATTTAGACAGTATTGCTTTTATGAACCTTATCATGTTTATCTATCTTAGTCACCTTGTTTAATAGCGCTATTTTTAAGTTTTTTAGTATTTTATTGCCCTTTTATTTAAAATTCTTTATAGTGACAAATTCGAAGATTTGTTCACATGGTGACAATTGTGTTTGAATGATGCTATTTATTTTTTCTTCTTGCTTCTTCATTAAGCCTTTAAAAGAATTGATCTAAATCGATTCAAATCTCGATTTCATTAGAATAAAAATAAGTCATATCAAAACGGTTTTATAATGTGTTTTCCTCTTTTAAACAAGCACTTATGTTTGTCTATTTTGAGTATAATATATTTTTTGGCATCAATGTTATTGATTACCTGATAGATATTGGGCATTTTTATATTTTCTTTCTTATTTGGTTCATGAAATTTTTCACCTGCGCAGGTATTTTTCTGTCTTGTTGTAGATATTGTTGTGCCCTTTAGTATTTGTCTACTCATTGCTTTAAGCTCTCCGATGGTTATTCGGGACAAAGCGTCTGCAACATGATTATCTTTCCCCTTGAGGTATTCTACTGTGAATTCAAACTCCTCCAAGTCTAGTCTCATTCTGGTTAATTTTGAACTGGGGTTTCTCATCGAAAAAAGATATAATAGTGGCCTATGGTCACTTTGTACTAAGAAATGTCTACAATATACGTATTGTCTGAAGTGATTTATTGCCCAGTGACTAGCTGCTAGCTCCTGCTCTGTAGTGGACTTATTACTTTCGCCTTTTGTAAAGCTTCTCGAAGCGTATGCCACTGGTAGCAGTTGACCGTTATGGTCTTGAGATAATACCGCTCCACATGCTTGTTTACTAGCATCTGTGGTTATGCAAAATTGTTTGCTGAAATCTGGGTACTGAAGAAGTGTTGTTTTCATTAATTCCCTTTTGAGATATTCGAATGCATCATTGCATTCGCTTGTCCATTCAAATGGAACATTCTTTTTACAAAGCCTCGTTAAGTGGCGTGATTTCTCAGAAAAGTTCTTAATAAATCTTCTGTAATAATTGCAAAATGCCACGAATCGTCTAGCTTCGTCTGCGTTTACTAATTGGGGGTAATTTTTATTACCTCATATTTAGAGTCATCTGGCAATATACCTTTGTCAGTACACTTGTGACATAAATAAGTAACCTCTTTTATGAAGAAAGTGCATTTTTCTGGATGTAGTTTTAAATTATGTTGCCTACATAATTTGAAAACGTCGGTTAAATTTTTAAGCATGTGCTTTTCAGAACAGCCTATGACTACTAAATCATCCATATACAGATATGCTTGCGAAGGCGTTAAGCCTGAAAATGCAAGAGTCATCATTCTTTGGAAAGAATTTGGGGCTATTTTTAAACCAGATGGTAATCGCGTTTAGCGGTATGCTCCTGTTGAAGTTGAGAATGATGTTATATTTCTTGACCTTTCGTCTAATTCTATTTGATGAAATCCTTAAATCAGGTCTAAGCACGAGAAATACTTTGCTCTACCTAATTGATCAAGAATATCTTCTATTCTTGGAAGTGGGAATTTATCTGCTAGGAGTTTCTTGTTGATTAGGCGATAATCGACTACTAATCGCCATCTCTTTTCCGCCGAGTTAGGCAGTGATTTCTTGGGTACCAAGAGAAGTGGGCTATTATATTCTGAAATAGATGGTTCGACAATGCCATCTTTTATTAATTTGTCAACTTGCCTTTGAATTTCTGGCTTTTGACTTTCTGGTATTCTATAGTTTTTAATATAGACTGGAGTTTTGCCTGGTCGTGGAATTCTAAAATACAATTGTATTTCTTAATGAAAACCAAGCCAATTATACCATCCCCTGGTTTAGGAAAATTGTCTGGTACGATATGGAATTCATATGGTATTGCTGCACTAGCAATACACATTTCTAAATGTAGTGTACCTAGAGACTGAATTGTCCCTTGCCCTATTCCTGATATATTTGTTGGGTTTTTTGGATTTAAATCGTTAATATTATTGTTTCTGCATTTAAGCAGGGAAATTTCTGCACCTGAATCTATTAAAAGAGTTACCCATGAATTGGTAGTCATATTCTTTAATCGTATAAAAATGCTTAAATTGAGATTAATTTTGTATAGTTTTACTGTTGATTGTCGCTCAAGGGGGCATGTTCGTTTTCCGTTATGGTTTTGGTTACCTCTTGAGTAACCTCCACCTCTATTATAATTTTGGTTACCACCTCGTCCTCTGTTTCCATTATGGTAACCACCTCGGCCTCTATAATTGTTATTGTATGAGTTATAAATTCCTCGGCCATTACCTCTGTTTGGGTAATTTCCTCGGTAATTATTACCTCAATAGTGACTTCTATTATTATAGAATAATACACTATTTGAATTGCCGGTCATTTCTGTACAGCAGTGTATGTATTTTTCAATCACGCTATTCATTTTTTTTTAAATTTCCAGCTTCCAATACTGTTTTGAGCTTATCGTGCCCACAATTCTTAGTCATTGCAGATATGGCTTCCTTTGTAGCGAATTTGGCTGCATTGTTTGAATCTTAACCATCATCTATATAGGCTGCTTCGAGCAACCCACGTAGGTTTTCTATCTCTGTGGTATATTGCGCTGCAGTTTTACCGCGCTGTTGTGTACTGAGAATTTTTGCTTTAATGACATCGGGCGATTCGCCTTTAACCGATGCTTTTAATACATTTATAATATCGATAATGGTCTTTTCATTTTCAACTTTGTGTGATAATGGACCAAGTATCTTTGTTTTGATTACCTCTACCGCTAGCATCTCCTGATCTCCTTTTGTGAGATCGGTTAGCCGGAGAGCCGTGAGGAATCTATTTAAGTTTAACTTTTTGCCGTCAAACTCAGGTATTGTGGACGAAATTTTTCGCACATATTCCCTTGATTTTGCGGCAAAGTCTGTCATTTTGGCTGTTTCCTGTATACTCGAAGTATTTGAACCTGAAAGTTCTTCTTCAAGTAATTCGGGTAATGTTTTTACCGCTGGAATTGAAAGATCGTGGAGATCCTCTTCTTTTATTTCTATTTTCGATTCTCCTACACTTTCGATATCCTCACCGATCCCAACCACTATAGATGTGCTTAAAATCGTTGGGATAGTAACATTTAAGTTATGTTTGTACTTGACGTTTAACAAGTTTTCACGGAACCTGTTTAGAAATTTTACTGATTGGAATAAATGATTTTTTGTTAGTCTTTTTCTTTCTCTGTGAATTAATTGGAGTGCTTCATTAAAGCATCTTACCAATATCTGTGCATGTTTGTTGAGAGTGTCTTGTTGCACTTCTCTATTTGGTGTCATGCATTTATAAGACTTGTCGAAAGTCGTTTTAATTTATTTAAGCTTGTTTTTTATTTCTTGCCAGTCCATTTAAAGAGTAATATGGATTTATCTGTACTTTATAAAATATGTTATCTCTCCTAAAAATATGTTATCTTTTATTACCTGTGTTATTTTCACATAGGGTAAGATTGATAACACCTTTGCCTTTTCTATTGTAGAACAATGTAATAACTGACCTGCACACAAGTCGAAGGTTTCCCAACATTCCTCTTCAAACGCATATATGCTTATGTACGTATGAAATTTACTTAAGATCTGTATCGATCTTAGAATGAACAAAGGTTCCCTCATTCGAGTTTCTGCAATAATCTTATAGTTCAATAGTTCAGAAAATCATCTGATAATTAAATCAAAAATTTTGGATCATCTTAATTCAAAATACATTTTGTGTGTGTTTTTATTTTTTTGGTTAAAAAAAAACGAATTTTTTTTCTATGTTTATATATATCCTTAAGTATTTCTTTATGTATTCATCTTTTTATTCAATCTTAGATTTTTAAATCTTATCCAAATTATTCGCTCTAACTGAGCGACTGTTACAATCGTCAAGATTAAAAGGAGTAACCACAGTGACTTAATGTCTTCTGTATGGTCGACTATTTTTACGTTATTGACCGTATTATCTTTTGTCTGACTATCGTCAGATATATTTAATTTTCAATATAATTTCTTATTATTTTTGGGTTTTGGTTTATTTTACGTTAAAAAAATTTTGTTTTGATTTTTTTTTATATATTGTTACATTTTCCTTCCTAATTGGTGTATGGCTTTACGGGCCATTCTTCTCATTGGGCAGAAAAAGTTCCGCTCAATGTTATAATATTTTGTGTAATATTAATATGCTGCGCAGTGCATCGAGGGTGTTGTGCCACGCAGGGCAACAAAAAAAAAAAATATTTTATTTCGGAGCTCCTACTTGCTTCAGGAATATTTTTGGCTGCAGGTCCTCTTGCGTCAGCTGGACGTCGCCGGCCCGGAACGCTAACGCTCCCTCGAAGGTTCAGGTCGCGGTTTGCCTCCCGCCCTTGTTTTTCGGCTGCTGCTGTCCTGGGCCTATGGGCTCAGGCGGTACCGGTGCTGGTCATCGCACAGGTTCCTTGGCAAAAAGGGCTCAAAATTCCCTCGCAGTTCGCTGGGCACGTCTTCTTCTTGGTTGGAAGCTGTTTCTTAGGAGGCACTTTAGATTTGTTAATTTCTTCGTTTGTTAATATTTTTATATTAGAGTAAGTTTTGGTGTGGGGCTTGTCTTTGTTCTGCATTATTAAATTTTGCAGATGGTCTAATTCTTCCTGCAATTTTTGAGCAGTTGACCAGGCGGGTGGTGGCGTTATTGTGAATAGTAGCCACTTAATATGGGCTATTTTTTATTAATTTTTTTTGTTTTCGCCTCCGCGCTTACCCATATCACACTTAAACTTTCCTCACTCAGTTTATTTTTGCCATCCTTTTTGAAGTCCTGTCACGGTCGCCATGTAGTTAATTAATTCCAAAATACAATTGGTTGTTTCTTATCTTTAATTGATTTTATTTATAGGTGTACTTGGCGTGGTCTGCAGGCCGATCGCTCGTGACAGCCAAGTGCTGACACTATTATTATTATGATTATTATTATTATTATTATTATTATTATTATTATTTTTATTATTATTATTATTATTATTATTATTATTATTATTATTATTATTATTATTATTATTATTATTATTATTATTATTATTATTATTTTTATTATTATTATTATTATTATTATTATTATTATTATTATTATTATTATTATTATTATTATTATTATTATTATTATTATTATTATTAATCTTGTTATTATTTTTATTATTATTATTATTATTATTATTATTATTATTATTATTATTATTATTATTATTATTATTATTATTATTATTATTATTTTTATTATTATTATTATTATTATTATTATTATTATTATTATTATTATTATTTTTATTATAATTATTATTATTATTTTTATTATTATTATTATTATTATTATTATTATTATTATTATTATTATTATTATTATTATTATTATTATTATTATTATTATTATTATTAT